>NW_022437027.1:4695822-4822628 GCF_009761245.1 Sapajus apella
AGGGCAATTCTCCTGCCTCAGCCTCCTGAGTAGCTGGGATTACAGGCACACGCCACCAAGCCCAGCTAATTTTTTGTAATTTTAGTAGAGACGGGGTTTCACCATGTTGACCAGGATGGTCTCGATCTCTTGACCTCGTGATCCACCCGCCTCGGCCTCCCAAAGTGCTGGGATTACAGGCTTGAGCCACCACGCCCGGCCAGGCCTTGTTTTCTTTAGTGATGATGGCAAAGTCGAGCAGGGGCTCAATTGCTTGTGCAAATGGGGCAAACAGAACAGAAATAAAATGTAGCAACTAATACCATATATTGCCTTTCTTTTGCCTTTCCTACTAAACCATTAGAAAGAACTTTTATAAATCACATCCTTTCTGGATGTTCCTGCCCCTTGCGTACCTAACTAAAGGCAATTTGCTTGTTAAGAAGGAAAACAAAAAGATTAAAACGGGGCAAATCAGCTTGGATTACACCACAGGATAGAGTTGAAAAAAAATTAAGATCTATCTGGCACTAGTGGCTGATGAAACAATAAAAGGATATAACACCTTTACAATGTTGAAATCTGTTTGATAGAATTAGCCTATCTCAAAAATTCTTTGAGGCACACATGGGAATTATGAGACAGGTCATTAAGCAATGCACACCTTACTCTAGTTTCCATGACTGTCTATCAGACAACTAGAACGTGTTTGATCTAAATGTCTCTTTCACATACATCATGACATAGTTTAGATGTTCATCCCCGCCAAATCTCATGTTGAAATGTAATCCCCACTGTTGAAGGTGAGACCTGGTGGATCCCTCATGAATTGGTTTAGTACCATCCCCTTGGCAACAAACCAGTTCTCACTCTGAGTTCACGTGAGATCTGGTTATTTAAAAGTGTGTGGCATCTCGCCCCTCTCTCTCTTGTTTCTGCTGTAGTCATGTGAGCTTCCCTTCACTTTCTGCCATCATTGTAAGCTTCCTGAGGCCCTCACCAGAAGCAGATGTTGGCATTACACTTCTTGTACTGTCTACAGAACAGTGAGCCAATTAAAATCTTTTTCTTGAGACAGAGTCTTGCTCTGTTGCCTAGGCTGGAATGCAGTGGCACGATCTTGGCTCACTGCAGCCTCCACCTGCTGAGTTCAAGTGATTCTCCTGCCTCAGCCTCCTGAGCAGCTGGGATTACAGGCACGCACCACCATACCTGGCTAATTTTTACATTTTTAGTAGAGATGGGGTTTCACCATGTTGGCCAGGATGGTCTTGATCTTCTGACATCATGATCCACCTGCCTTGGCCTGCCAAAGTGCTGGGATTACAGGCATGAGACACTGTACCTGGCCTTAAAACCTCTTTTTGAAATAATTTAGCCAGCCTCAGGTATTTCTTTATAGCAGTGCAAAAACAGCGTACCATGCACCTTAACACACAAGACAGATACAGAGGAAAAGATCCAGACTATAGCTTTCTTACCTATGCAACCTAATATGTATTACATGATTACCCTTAATAAGCCATCTAAGAACTTTAAAGTTCTACTTCCAACATCTTTATTTCACCTCTCCCAACCTCATGGAATATTTAAAAAAAATTTTTTTAAAGATCAGGCACAGTGGCTTATGCCTGTAAGTTCCAGAATTTTGAGAGGTCATGGCAGGAGGATTGCTTGAACCCAGGAGTTCAGGATCAGCCTGAGTAACAATGCTAGACCCTATCTCAACAAAAACAATTAAAAGCTTAGCTGGGCATGATGGCATGTACTGTAGTCCCAGTTACTCAGGAGGCTGAGGTGGGAGGATGGTTTGAGCTGCAGTGAGCTGTGATTGCACGATGGTACTCCAGCCTAGGCAACACAGTGAGACCCTGTCTCTTAAAAAAAGAAAGAAAGAAAGGCCGTAATACAACTATTACGTACCCATAAAAAATAAAAATTGTTTAAAAAGTACCATGGTAAGTAGCATCTATTATTACAGCTTTCCCAACTAGGGTTGGTCTCTACCTCAAGGGAGTTGAAGATCCAAGGACAATTTCTGACTGCCTCAAAATGAGCCCTACTAACAGACCATGCATTCTCAACAAGGGCAAAGATTCGCACTTGAAAGGTATATTTAAAAAGCAAACCAAAAAAAAAAAAAGTCTGTAATCTTCCAAAGGCATTAAACTGTCACCAGGGGGAAACAGGATGGCTAGAAAAAAACTTGTCTAAAAAGGTGGCGTCAGGGGTCAATAACGAAAAAAAGATGGAGAAACTCTGCCAGAGGAACCCAGAAGGGCCTCATGTTTGCTAATAGTTGGTTCAATTACCCTGAAAAATTACTTAACGACTCTCACCTTGATATACCAGCAACTTCATAGAGTTTTGGTTTGGGTTAACAACTACACGTGGCCAGCACCTCCTCAACTTTAATATTCCTTCCTCAAAGGTGCCTTTTACTAATCACTCTCTAAAGTGTGTCTCATCTTATTTTCCCAGCACTCCTGTTCCTCTTCCATAACTTGTAATTATATGCCTCTTTCCTTGTTTTAACTGCATATCTCCCACACTAGGTGGCAGGCTCTATGAGGGTAGGGACCACATCTGTTTTGTTTACAACAGTACAATCAATCAGCCTGGCACGAAATAGGTGCTCGCCTGGTTCTCACCAAGCTCTTCCCTTCACCAACCCTGACTTTGCTGACATGTTGAAGAGTGCAACAGGACTCTTTTCTAGAAATTAATCCTGAGAGATGGCCTCCAATACTAGTAATTCACTAACTCTTACTTTTACAACCACTTCAAG
The DNA here is from genome assembly GCF_009761245.1 of Sapajus apella. Taxonomy (NCBI): domain Eukaryota; kingdom Metazoa; phylum Chordata; class Mammalia; order Primates; family Cebidae; genus Sapajus; species Sapajus apella. Next base: position 4,698,590 of record NW_022437027.1, read on the forward strand.
ATCCCATTGGTCCCAGAGCATAACCTGCCCCAAAGATCCTGCCAAACATGAGGCCCTTCTGGGTTCCTCATTAAATCAAAAAAAAGGATCTTTCATTAAATCATAAAAATTTTAGTATGATTTTTAGAGATTTTACAATAATATACTTGATATTAAGAGGAAGGTATTAGGGAAAGAATGTGAATATGTATCTTTTTTTTTTTTTTTTTGAGGCAGAGTTTCACTCTTGTTGCCCAGGCTGAAGTGCAATGGTATGATCTTGGCTCACCACAACCTCTGCTTCCCAGGTTCAAGAGATTCTCCTGCCTCAGCCTCCCAAGTAGCTGGGATTACAGGTATGTGTCACCATGCCCAGCTAATTTTGTGTTTTTAGTAGAGACAGGGTGCCTCCATGTTGGTCAGGCTGATCTTGAACTCCTGACCTCAGGTGATCTGCCCGCCTTAGCCTCCCAAAGTGCTGAGATTACAGGCATGATCCATTGCACCCCGCCTGTGACTATCTTCGAAATGCAAGATTGCACAACAACAAGGAACTTTTTACCCCTCACCATGTCCAAGTTTTAAAAGATTTTTTCTTTCCTCCTCACTCCAGTGGCTGTTACTCTACCCTTGGGTATATCAATAACTGAGCTGCTAATAGAGAGATGAGGCTAAAACCTATTCCACATCTATTGTGATCATGAGGTGAAAATGTACATGGAGGAAGGAATCAAAATTGAGATACAATCTTTTCAAATCACAACAGCTAATATTTGTACAATACTCACCACCCAAAAACGGCCCTTGCTCAGTTAGAAGGAGCGAAGTCAGTCATATTACAGTGCAGTGAATCTTAGTGACAACATAACATGAGGAAATCAGGGCTCTCTCTATCAAGAAAAGTTCTTTTGACTCACAACAGTAACAAGAAAATACATATCTTTCTGCAGTTTCAAGACATTGGGGCAAGATTCTATACTACAAGTTTAGTTGAAAAAAAGTGAAACAATTACATATGTATGTACATATGTATATAAAAGTTATGTGGATTAAAATGAAAGATGTATGAAATCCTTCATTTCTTCAGTTTTCTATTAAATATAGTCTTTAATTAGGGTGATCATATAATTTAACATCCAAACCTGGCCAGTTTTGAGAGTGAAAGACAGCTTTACTAATGAACAAGTGCACTAGGACAATAGGTATACATTATGACTAGGGTGAACTAGGACACACATCACCTTAATTATTGTAGAATAAAGGCCATGGAAAGCTGCAAGAGTTCATGAAATAGAAATCAGATGTAACAATATTCAAAAGTGTGTCTCCCACTAGTAAAGTTTTAAAAAGCTTTCAAAAATGTATTTTAAAAGATCACATCAACAAAGTATTTTGTCCATGTGGGGAATTTATGTTCAAGAGACTTAAAGAATAAACAGCAAAGTATTAAAATAGGGTATTGATCTCAAATAAGATCAGAATCTTAATATTTTAATTAAGAAATTCAATCCCTTCTAAAAACATAAGCAAATCCCCTATAGCCATTTCTATACCAGTCTCTAGTAGCATTAATTATTTTTCTTACTGCGAAACATTTGCACAAAACGAAGGTTTATAACCTCCTCTTGCTTCTGCTCCTCCACCTAAAGGAATAATCCTCCATTAGCAATACACTTAAAGTCTCCACAGCACCTAGTATAACTGGGGTGTTGCAACAGGAGATAATGAAGTGGAAAACAAACTGATAGAAGTAGGAGAGAAGAAGAAGAAGAAAAAAAAAAAACTTCCACATAGCCCTGGTAGCAAAATAATGACCAAAGGGGGAGAGAAAGGAAACTTCCTAAAAACCCTTTTGAAGTTGCCATAGTCAACTGCTACCAGGTAAATAAAACCCAAACTTTCTACATCTCTAAGACACTTAAGCATGCAATAGGGCAAATGAAAGTTTCAAAAATGGTAAATTATAGGAAGTAAATGTAGAGATGTCTTCACCCAGAGAACTCTGAGGTAGGAGAAAGATGGAGTTTCTGAAATAGGTAAGAAGGGGATTTCCACAGGTTTTCATATATGACTCCCAAGAAAGTACACGGTACAATGAAACATACAAGAAGAAAAGAATGGAGCTAAGCAAGCCTTCAGAATCAATCACTGGCGATTGGTTTTGTGGTGGCGGAGGAAGAGTGAGAGAGGAGAGGGAGTGGTGTCATTCTGGGCAAAGACATCCTCAGCCCAGGCAAGGCAGTGGCTGCAGAAGGCAGATGGCGCAGGAAGAGGTTAGCAGATTGACTGGAAAACAGGAAACCTGGGCTCTTCATTTGCCTCTGCCTAAGAGAATACAGTAGCAGATGATACAAGCAAAAATAGAGCATTCAAGAATATTCAACTCATTAATTCAGCAAACATGTATGAAGTGGCACCATGCTAGGAAATACCAGAAAACAAAAAGGATAAACTGTGCTCAAGGCACTCTGTCTAGAAGAAATCTAGAAGAAACACAATATAAACAGAAAACCAGATTATAATATGGTAGTACAGTGACAAAGAAAGGACTACAAAAAGAAGGCTGGTTCTGACACTGTACTAGAGTTACACAAGATGCAACTATCGGGAGGAACCGGTGAAAACTAACAAAGCCCTCTGAATCATCTTTGTAACTTCCTATAAATCCACAATTATTTCGAAATTTAAAAAAAAATTTAATATGCAACTTCAAAAAAAAAAAAAAAAAAGAAGGCCTCTAGCCCACAGGGTGAAGTGGAAAAGGAAAAGGGCAGGAAAATTTCCTGCAGGGGACGCTGGAGGTAATTCATCTTCGCTTTGAATGACTCCTTTAAAAATGCTCAACAAGATCTCAAACATCCTCCACATTGCTAAACCCAACAAACACTATGTTCTCATCTTACTCAACTCAGTAAGAACTTACAAGAGAACTGATAACTCCACCCTGTCTTAAACATTCGGTTCCTGCGTCCTCTGGGACACTGTTCTTCTGGTCCTCCTCACTGGTTACCCCACGGCCTCCTGCTTGACTGATTACCTGTTACTCCTCAGGGCTTCTCTGCCTATAGAATATTCCCTGGTGATTCCAGACTTCCCATAACTTTATATATCACTTCTATACTTACTGACACAACTCTGGGCCTGATCTCCCTGCTGAATGCAGGCCTCTGCACCACAACTGGCTATTTGACATTAGTCACCATTGGGATGACTAATGAGCAACTCGAATCAATGGCTAAACTACAACTCCATTCACTACAACTCTTCACCTACAAAAAACACTAGGAGTCATGCTTAATTTTTTCTACTATTATGCCATACATTGTACCTGTAAGTCTCCAAAACTCTCAAACCCACACATTATTCTCAATCTCCAACACCCTTCTCCAAGCTGCATCAATTCTTATATAAAATGCTGCCAACAGCCTCATAACATCTCCTTACTTCTACTCTAAACCCATCCTATTCCATTCTCTGCTCAGCAGCCAGAGGGATCAGGCTTCATGCTCTTTCTTATGTCACATCACAATGCCTTCTCGTGGCATTTGGAATAAGACTCATTCTCCTCACAAAGCCTGCAAGCCCTACCCAATTTGGTCACGCCTGCTTTGCCACACCCATCTCTCACCTATCTGTTGCTCACAGGCTGCAGCAGATTGGCCTTCTTCCCATTCCTGTGTAAGCACACTGTTTCCATCCACAGGCTGCACACGCTATGTTCACTCTGCTGAGTCCTTTTCATCCTTCACATCTCAGTGCAAATCTGACCTCTTCTGATGAACCTTTTCTGACTGTCCTAGGGTAGGCCACTCCAATCACTCTTTACTTCCTTCAAAGAACTAGTCCAAATCTCAATGTATTCATTGGTTTTACTTGCCTAACATCCTATCAATCCTGCTTTTCAATATCTTTTCCTCTCTTAACATATACAACCAATTTCCACTGGAGGAGAAACCTAGATTCCTATTTACTGATGAATCCCAGAATCAAAAATGAGGTCTAGCACCTAGCAAGTGCAAAAATAAAAAATGTGTTAAACACATTAATCAATTTCCGAAGGAATGGAAGAGAGCTTGGGACTACGTCTCAGCAATCTGTGTTGTGCAGGTATTTGATTAAGTCAACATATTTATGAAATCCAAGGCAATCTATCCTGTGGGCTTGATGAATGCAATGGCTTCCCCAGTGGTCAGCTGACTTTTCTGCTATGATATTCTTCATCTGCACTGAGTTATTATTTTTCCCCCAAAGAACTGTACTCTTCTCCCTTCCCTCCCCTGCCCATCCTCTCTCCCAGTCTCTCTACTATGCCTAGGTCTTCTTACATTCTAATCATATCTGTTCCTGGCCAACAAATATTTGATATCAAGTAACGATTTCTCTGATCTAGGTTTTACAGAGGCCTTACTTCCTAAATTGTCACAATAAGCAACTGAAGAAGAGCACAAATTAGAAGACAGTATTACAGACAATACAAGGCAAGGACAGGGTAAAGATGGTGATCTATCAACGAGGTAATAGATGAAGAGTTAAATGTACTGATGCATTGGAGCTATGAGACCAGTCCAGATGCAAAAGTGTATGAGTACCCATCTTTTCCATAATCATGAATCAAATAATCTAAAAATTTCATTTACAGGCCCAGGCACATCTCCTGGCATCGATATTCACAAATCGAAGGTACAGATAACCTCAGAAGCTTCACTTAACATTTGTTAACTCATACTAGCAAAAGACACTGGAACCAGTGTGCTGTGCACTCACTGAGTAACTCCATGATATAATTGAGTTTTTAAGATATCATATGCCAAAGTCATTGGATGGCGATGCTTAGTGAATTGTCTTCAGATGTATGAGGGGTATTGTTCCTTAAGGATAAGGCTGATTAGAGCTGCACTGCCCAGTACAGGAGCTGCCAGCCACACGTGGCAACTGAGTGATTGAAATGTGGCCAGTCTGAACTAAGATGTGCTGTAATTGAAGAATATACATCATATTTCAAAGACTTGGAAAAAAATATAAAAATTCTTGAAATTTTTATATTAATTATAACTGGTAACATTACATATGATAATATTTTTGTATACTGGGTTAAATAAAATGTTATAAAAATAATTTCATCTGTTTTTACTTTTTGTAATGTGGCTGTAGGAAAACTCAAATTACATAAATGGCTATCATGTATGGCTCATGTCATATTTCCATTGACAGTACTGGGTTCTCAGGAATGGTTAACTCTTTAGGGATGCTTGGCCCATTGGTTCAAAGTCTACTCTGGAGTAAGCTCAGAAACTAGTTTATCAAACAGAAATAAGCTCTGGTTCATATTAACAAAAGATACAACAGAGGACATCAATCTTTTAACTTATCAAAAATTGCTGGAAGATGGAACAGGTACTTTTCTGGTGCTAGTGAAGGTTTCTTACTTGGATACTTATACAGCCCAGACATCCCCATTCTGTCATGGAGATATTGGCAGGACAAAGAAAACTATTAACCAAGAATTGCTTGACATGGATAAAATGTAAGTAAATGAGTCAGAGTCTGACGGGACACTGTACCCACAGAGCCAGGACTCAAGAAGTTTCTAGATTAGAGAAGCAAGGGCCTAGAGAAATCCCCAAATAATTTTAGAATACAGACAAAAACTTTCTATCCACCCACATCAAGTTTTTATTCAAACATGTTAATTTATAAGAGAAATTCAATCCATCTCATATGTATATTTTCTTCTTAAAGTCACAAAGTGACTCCAAATCTGAAAAGAATACATTTTAAAGAAATGCAAATATGAAAATATTCTATCTCTATGGTTTCAGAGTCTCCACATTTTTTTATACTTCTACACAAGACAGTCTCTTCCCCCTAGAAACTGCTATTTATATTAACACCATCTAGCTAATTTTCCACCTGTATTTCTTAAAAATTACCAAAATTCTATACTATTTCTGAATCCATTTTTTAAGACACAAGAAAATTTCCAAGATTTTATTTCTTACACTAGTGCTATTGCTACATAGTACAAACAGAAGACCTTTAACTAAATGTAACATTGTTATCACAGGGTTCCTTAAAAAAAAAAAAAAAAGACCCCATCTATTGTTATAATTCTTATTCATTTTATTTTTAGCAATGCTAAACTGTCGCCCAGGCTGGAGTGCAGTGGCATGATCATAGCGCACTGAAGCCTCCAAATCCTAGGCTCAAGGGACTCACCTGCCTCAGCTTCCTGAGTAGCTGGGACTACCTGTGTGTGCCACTGTTCCTGGCTAATTTTGGGGGGGATAGGGATGGGGGGGTCTGGCTATGTTGCCCAGACTGGTCTCAAACTCCTGGCCTTAAGTGATCCTCCCACCTTGGCCTCCAAAGCACTGGGATTATAGGATGAGCCACTGGGCCTGACCTCTTGTTCTTTTTAGGTTCAGAAGTTGACACTGTGATTCTGAGATACAGTATCTCAGAATGATGGGTCATATCTCAAAATGATCCATATTCATTGGGTCATCTATTGTATGTATATAGAGGGCTATAGATCTATTGTATGTATGTAGAGTCCACTACATACATACAATAGATGACCCAATGAATGATGCCACCTTTTGTTTATAGCTGTAGTCCTCTGGGATTTCATAACATTGCTAGACAAACAGAGAAAATACCAAATCTTTAAAAATTGAAAGGAACCTGGAGGAAAAAAAATAAGTGATAATCTCTACCACCCCAGTATCACCATGCTGGGACTATCATTTCGTCCTAAACAAATGCAAAGGTATGACACAACTACACAGGATGCAGAGCCACGTTCCCGTTAGGCAACTCTGATGAAAGACGTTCACGTGGCTCTACCCGCTCCAGAATCACTAAGACACTTTTTTCCTGGAAACCTGGGTGCTGCCATTTTAAATAACTGCTAGGTATAGAAATATATAGAATTATCAATAGTTAACTCCCCCTCCCACAAAGTGGGTAATTTTACAAGTAAAATAAAGCAGCCCTCAAAATGTAAACCTTGCTACACTTAATGTGTCTGTAATCATGAGATAAGGCCACCCTTTCCGAGGACTGGCATATGGAACAAGTCAAAATAGATTGCTCCGTATTTGTTTCTACTGCTGCTCTATCAAGTTACCACAAAGTTAGTGGCTTAAAAGAACACAATTTTTTTCTCTTACAGTTCTGGAGGTCAGAAGTCCAAAATGGATCCCTCTGAGCTGAAACATCACAGTGTCAGGAGGACTGTGCTCCTTTCTGGGGGCTCCAAAGAAGAACTCATTCCCTTGCCTCCTCCAACTTCTAGAGACTATGTGCATTCCTTGGCTTGTGGCCTCCTTCCATTTTCAAAGCCAGCAATGGCTGGTTGAGTTTTTCCAATAATGTCAACTCTCCTATTGTGACTCTTCTGCTTCCCTTTTCCACTCAGAAGGTCCCTGTAATGACACTGGGCTCACTCAGATGACCCAGGATGATCTTAATATCAACATCAGCTGGTCAGCACGCTTAACTCCATCTGCAACCTGAATTCCCCCTCCCAGATAAAGGATGAGTGAGAATCCTTCATCTGAAATGCTTGGGACTAGAAGTGTTTTAGACTTTGGATTTTTTTAAATTTTGTAATATTTTCATTTATTTTTCATATACATCTTATACAAACAGCTTGAAGGTAATTTTCTATGTTTTAAATAATTTTGTTCATGAAACAAAGTTCTGACTGTTCTGTGACCCATCACATGAGGTTAGGTGTGGAATTTTTCACTTATGGTGTCACACTGGCACTCAAAAAGTTTCAGATGGTGGAGCATTTTGGATGTTTGGGTTAGAAATGTTCAAGCTGTGTAACATAACAGATTCATAGGTTCTGAGAATTAGGATGTGAATATCTTTGGGGAGCCGTTATTCTGCTTACTACCATCTCCAACAGTAATTAGAAAACAAAGAAACCTCAAGTGTACAAGCTACTCTCCTTCAATGAAGTTTTTAACTAATTTACAACAAATGAAAACCCTAAAGCTTAAAAAAAAAAAAAAAAAAAGAATGCTGTTAGAACAGCAGGCCTGAGATTGCTGCTCCTCTTGCTCAGCTGAGTGGGGATCGGAAGAATGCATGCTTCCTTCCCAGACTCACCACCAGGGTCAACCATGCACTCAGAAGCGTTTACAGAGAAATGCCTGACAACGCCATAGTGAAAATTAGTATCATCGTCTTTTTTTTTGCGGGGGAGGGGAAGAATCGCTCTCTGTCGCCCAGGCTGGAGTGCAGTGACGCAATCTCGGCTCACTGTAACCTCAACTTCCCAGGCTCAGGCAATCTTCCCACCTCAGCCTCCCAAGTAGCTGGGACTTAGGTGCATACCACCACGCCTGGCTAATTTTTGTGTTCTTTGTAGCTGTGGGGTTGCATCATGTTGCCTGGGCTGGTCTCAAGCTCCTAGACTCAAGCCATCCACCCTCCTTCACCTCCCAAAGTGCTGGGACTACATGCATGAGCCACAGTGCCCAGTCTATCAATGTCTTTCAATACCAACATTGAAATATATAATCTAGTTGTAATCCTCCACATGGTAAATCATAAGGAGTTGATCATATGTTTAAATAGGTACAATTTTTTCTTTAGCAAAATTGCATACACAAGGACACAAATAGGGCCCAAACTGAGAAACATGCTAGATTCCACAAGCAAGAGGGCAGTAATCAGATTCTGAAGTCAGACTGCCTGCTTTCAAAATTTAATTCAACTATTTACTACCTGTGTGGCCTTAGGCAAGTGTCTTAACCTCTCTGTGTCTCAAGTGGGGATTCTTAAAGTGATTTTTAGGAGTAAATGAGTAACAGTTCTAAGTACATAGAGCAAACCCTGGCACATAGTGAACATAAGTATTTGTTAAATAAACTTTCAAATGTTCCTGCTTGCTGCTTATAAGTTGCCAATCAAACTATATTTCAAGGGAGCAAACTTCTCAGCCCTAGCTAATTTACCATATGGCATATATTTTACATATATGCAAATATACTCAATGACATTCATGCAGAAGTGGTATATTACACTAACCAGAACAATACCCTTTGTTGCTATTACAGTTTGGTAGCAACTACTGGGATAGTAATAACTGGGTGGTTCAAAAACTTGCTGAACAAATGCAAATATCAGAAGACAGTAGCAGCTGTGTTAAATAAACTGTCTCAGAGCCTCCTAAAGAAAGACGCACAGCATCGGCGAGGACAGTAGGGTTTGTGATTCTTAATGGGCCAGGCATTTCCTGGGACAGTGATGTTCATGGTACAATACTCCCCAGAAGCCTAAGCTCTGTGAGGGACAGTACCAGTTGTGCTAGACTACCGCTACCAGCATCTGCTGAGAGGGCAGGCATATTGTGACTGTGGCTTCAAAAGCTTTTCAGCATTCACAGCTGATGTTATATACTTCTTATGAAAGTTCTTGAATTCAATGGCAGTATACAAACCAACTTCAATCATATTATTTTAACCCCCCAAAAAAGGGAGAGGGAAAAATGCAGGGCAGGATCCAGCTCCTATCAGCACAGGCAAGATGTAACACATGAATGTGGAAACACCATTCCAAAACAAACACGCTACCTTAACGAGAAAGTATGCTTCCGTTTGACGCAATAGGATTAAAATCTTTGTTTTAAAAGTTAGAATTGCAGCTTATATGCAAAAAAATAATGATTGCTGAACCCTTGAATGTGTACTGTGAAGCAGGCTTACTCTCAATGTTTTCTACATGGGAGCCATGTAATTCGTATAGTCAACTTATGGGGTAAATATTCTTTTACTCCCATTATGCAGCCAGGAAATGAAAGTTCACCTGTGGAAGCTGCTCCAGGGCATCTAGTGATGAGCAGCAGTGCTGCGACTCAAGTCCAAGCCGGCCTGACTAAGCCTGCCAGGGTTCACCTCTGGCATAATTTCATGACCTTAAGGCAGCACAGGGCAGAGTTCCAGGAGAACTCTGAACAGGAGAGTTCCAGGACAGCGTACACATACAATCCTATATCAAATAACATCTCTCAAAACCTAACATATCTCTGAAGCTAGTGGAGAGAAGACAGAAAGCCATGCAGGGTACTGGGAAGTGCATGGCATTAGCATCAGCTGGGCCTGGCCTCAAATCCCTGCTCCACTTCCCACCAGCTCTGTACTATTTGCCACCTTAAGGGGACTTTTGCCCTATTTCATCTTTAAACACTTTCCAAATTGTTTCCATACCTCCAGAGTGGATACAATTCCTATTTTGCAGACCTGTCTGAAGATGAAGACAGCAGTTCATTTAATCTTCGCTTGTGCTTATAGTATCTATCATTATTTAAACACCACTATTTGTCAACACTAATTCCATCTTCTGTGTTTGGGGAAGCTTGGAGAACCCAGCTGTGGGGACAATTAACCTCTCTGTTTCAAAGACTTAACTTCACATTCAACTAATGCTGAAAGTCTTCCTGAACAGTCTCCACTTATCTTTGGAAACAGGACTCTATCTAGGGTCTAACATCCAGAATCTATGAGGAGCTTAAATTCACACGCAAAAAGCCACCTCATTAAAAAATGGGCAGAAGCCATAAACGGACATTTCTCCAAAGATAACACACACACAGCCAACAAGCATATGAAAAAAATGCTCAACATCATTAATTACTAGAGAAATGCAAATCAAAATCACAATAGATACCATCTCATACTAGTCAGAATGGCTATTAGTAAAAAGTGAAAAAACATGCTGGCAAGGTTTCAGAGAAAAGGGAACCCGTATATACTGCTGGTGGGAATGCAAATTAGCTCAGCTAATGACTGTGGAAAGCAGATTTCTCAAAGCAGTTTTTAGAGATTTCTCAAAAACTTAAAACAGAACTACCATTTAACCCAGCAATCCCATTACTAGCTGTAGAGCCAAAGGGATATAAATCAAAACCATCCTACCATAAAACTGATGCACATGTATGTTCATCACAGCATTATTCACAATAGCAAACATATAAAATCAACCTTGATGCCCATCAACAGTGGACTGGATGAAGAAAATGTACATATACACCATGGAATACTATGCAGTCATAAAAAAGAATGAAATCATGTCTTTTGCAGCAACATGAATGTAGCTGGAGGCCATTATCCTAAGTGAATTACCAAAGGAACAGAAAACCAAATACTGCGTGTTCTCGCTTATACGTGTGAGCTAAACACTGAGTACACATGGACCCTAAGGAGGGAAAAACAGACACTGGGTCCTACCTGAGGGTAGAGGGTGGGAGGAGGGTGAAGACTGAAAAACTACCTATCAGGTACTATGCTATCTGAGTGACAAAATAATATGTACATCAAACCCCTGTGACACGCAATCTACCCATGTAACAAACCTGCACACCCAAAACAAAAGCTGGAAGGAAAAATAAATACAGGAATTGCGTGGCTGAGCAGGGTGGCTCACATCTGTTATCCAAGTACTTTGGAAGGCTGAGGTGGGTGGATTGCTTGAGTCCAGGCATTCAAGATCAGCCTGGGCAGCACAGCAAGACTCTATTTCAATTAAAAAATTAATTAAAAGAATAATAATATAAACAGTATATAGGAGTATAGTGGAAGAAAAAACTGTACATATAAGAGAAACATTCAGTTAAAGCTTCTTTAAAAAATATGCACTAGTTTGAAAACTTTAAGCGAGATATCAATTTAAAATCAATATAAACATGAAATTATAAGGCTGAATTTCAAATTGTATAGGGGTTTGGCAATACAGGGAAAACCAGTTATAAAACAACTCATTATCCAATTTGACTTTAATTCTATTAGCTCTTTCTTTAAACTTTGCTTTGAATTACAAGTCATTGTAGAAATAAAGTAAACTGATCTGGGTGTCTGCATGAAGTGGCTGAAATGAACACTACTCACATTCTAACATCCATTATCAAAACCTTAAAGATAAATTAACTAACTGGAAATCAAAATAGAAAACTCAAGGAAAAATTTAAATTTTTACTGAGAGTAGCAAAGATGTGTTATTATTGTAAAAGTTGGAAATGTTTCAAGAATCGCTTTATATTTAGAAAAATTAGTGAAAATTTCTTGCACGTTCATTAAATCAGCCCCAAAATGTCAAATAACAAACGTGCAATGTTTTTAAAGAAAAAGGTGCCCTATTTAAAATTAATGGAACTTATTCTAAAGTTAGTGACAAATCTGCTAATGCAACGTCTGACAGTACTTAATTCATCTATCTCACTGGGTTCTAATGCTTCCTCAAACTGTAGAAGTAGAATGTCCTTCAGAGAGCTCCCCAGTCAAATTAGCACCACTCCATTCTGCTATATTTCCCCACAAGACATTTAGCTGCATGGCTAATAAAAATAACAAACACAAACAATACTTTAAGAAAGGTTGTGTGTTCCCTTTTCAAGAGATAAATCCCTTGCATAATGAGCTACTGCTCCACTGTGTGGCTCCACAAAGCAGGTTGATCCTACTGCTGAATCTCATGAGACACACTAAAGGAACGCAGAAATTAAGACTTATATTTTCAGTTAAAGAGACAGGAAAAAGCTCTCAAGTTCTGAATACAGTTTAGGAAAAAAGGCAGCTAAATTAAACATTATGTTTCACCTTTAAAAATGCAAAATAACTGAAATACTTGTGAATGTGTACATAGATATAGCTAGAACGATTTAAGGCAGACCTGCTTAATATAGTGAAAAACTAAGTGTTCAGCAAGAGGGGTTTGGTTGAGACACAGCCACGTTAACAGAAAGCTAAAAATGATGCTGTATAAGACTATGTTAGTGACGTACAGCTGTCCATATTCGGATGAGAGAAAAAGTAAGTTGGAATATAGAGAATGAACCCATTTTTGTAGAGATAAATGTTAGCTTTGCCAACTTCAGGAAAGTTACTAAATTTCCCTAAACAGTTTTATCCTCAGTAAAAGAAGGTAATAAGAGTACCTACTTCACTGTGGAGTGAGGATTACAAGAGATTTTATGTATAAAGCAACTGTCAGGTTGCCTGGCACGTGATGAGATCAATACTTGTTAGCTCTTTGTGTTATGTGTTGTGTAGGGGCAAAAAATAAAGGGAGGGGGGCAGATATAAATGTTAAATGATTTTCTAGGTGGTAAGATTATGACAGATTTGTTTTTATCTGTACTTTTAAATTTCCATAAGTAACACATTACTTATAATATGGGGAAAACTAATAAATTGGAATACTCATACACTGATAATCCTCTTAAAAATCTACCATAGTGCTTTGTTCACAATAAATCTTTTTTTTTTTTTTTTTTGAGGCAGAGTCTCGCTCTTTCACCCAGGCTAGAGTGTAGTGGCGCAATCTCACTGTAACCTCCGCCTCCTGGGTTCCAGCAATTCTCCTGCCTCAGCCTCCCGAGTAGCTGGGACTACAAGCACACGCCATCATGCTCAGCTAATTTTTTTATTTTTAGTAGAAATAGAGTTTCCCCATGTTGGCCAGGCTGGTCTTGAACGTCTGACCTCAAGTGATCTGCCTGCCTTGGCCTCCCAAAGTGCTGAGATTACAGGTGTGAGCCACTGTGCCTGGCCACACAGCAAATACTGAGGTGAACTGGCCCTTGAGATTTCATTTAAGGAGGCTTGCTTTGAATATTTAAAATTATTTAAACTGAAGAGCTACAATTGTCCATATTTTCTTGGATAAAGCAAGGAATACTTTTATTATTCAGCCTCATAAAAAAATTTATGAGCCCCTATTCAAGACCATTCAGAATGCCACCAGATCTCCCAGTATCAGTGGGAGGCAGCCTAATCACTTCTCATCTCTTCCTCCCAAGTTCTCAGCACTCTCCTTTTTTCCCCTCTTAATAATCACAGCCTGAGGTCTCTACTGTACTGTAAGTCTCCTGGGGCGGGGGGAGGAACTATCTCCTTCGTTTGAATTGCTAGCACCTAGCATGGTGGCTGTTATGTAGTTGTTGCATATTAAAGGTTCCGCAAATAAATACAAATAAATATCTGGTACTAGTAGTTCAAGACAAAGTCTTCACTTTCCCCATTGAGACAATGAGCTAAAGGTGGGCAAGTCGTCGTTTAGTCTAAAGCTGTCCAAAACTCTCAGTAATTATTCCTTTAAAAAAGAAACATCTCACCTCAGAGTATCACTTCAAAAAAAGTTCTCACTGGTATTCCATTGTCTATTTTAATAGTTTTAAGATTATTTGTTTCCCGCCCCCCTATATTTTGTTTAAAGTCCCACACAAATCCCAGAGAGTTTAAGTAAACTTGCTCAAAGGAACACAGCTCAGAGAGCCTCAGGCCTCCTGGATCCCCATGTCTATGATCTCAGGACACCGTAACTGTGGTAAGACAGCTCCCAAATCTTTCACCCTAAGAGTTGTTGTTATGGTAAGAAGAAATGTCTTCACTAACATGGGCACAAGTGCTAAAGTTTCTTCCAAACATTTCCTAGGGTTTTCACGAGATTCTGGGACGGGAGAAACTCAGAACAGGGTGTAGCCACCTCAAGGTGTTCAAGTGCTTCCCTCTAGGTTCACAGGTCAACCAGCTTTATTTAAAAATGAAACCAAAGGAACCAAACTAAACATTAACTTGTTAAAAAAAAAAAAAAAAGCACACTTCAACCAGACGATTGTGAAGAATATTAGATGATTAAGGAAAGGGCGTAAAGAGAAATTTTGCACTGCTTCTTTAAAAAAAAAAAAAAAAAAAGGTGAAGGTAAAGTTAGCTTCCTACACCTCCTTTCTTCCTGTAAATTCCAGGTTGTCACTTTCAGCCATTGCTGTGACATTGTTTAAACAGTAAATGGCAGTTCCCATGACACAGGATGGAAACCATAACCTTCTCAGGTATCCGCAGTCAAATGTTTAACTTGCTGGAAACATCACTTCCCTACCTAAGGAACTTGCCAAAGGATTTCACACGCTAACCCTCAGCCCCCGAGGCTTAGAAGGACATTCTGTGAAATTAATTGGTTGTTACCTAAGCCAGCTGGAACACACTATTATTTATATATAAACAGCTATAATTTGTTGGGGTCTGCTTTGTATTAGACATGAGAGGTCTTTTGCGCTTTAATCCTCATTATTATCCTCATTATTAATCCTTATTTAATCCACCTTATTATCTGAAGTAGTTATAATCCCATTTTACTGGTTCAGAATGTTTAATGTGCCTGAGCACCCACCGTTAATAGAGGAAACTGGGAATGAAACCAAGGATTTGAAAAGTTAGGTACAGATTCAAAATCCACGCCGAATCCAGTGACACTAAACAGCTGAATCTCTTCAAAACATAACGCACGTGTCAAAATGATTTTAAGGTCATTTTATAGAGCAGGCAAGACTTGAAATAGAGGAATGGCAACACTAATAAATTAAAAGACTACAGGACATAATATTGTGAGTTGGTTTCAAGCTGCAGATAATTAATGATTATCCATACCGCTGGCTGGATGTCGACAGTGGTTCACTGCCCCTTATTTTCGCTGAGAAACCAAGTCTCCCCTTCTGTAAGGGGAGG
This sequence comes from Sapajus apella, assembly GCF_009761245.1. Lineage (NCBI taxonomy): Eukaryota > Metazoa > Chordata > Mammalia > Primates > Cebidae > Sapajus > Sapajus apella. The sequence continues at coordinate 4,714,085 of NW_022437027.1, forward strand.
AGCTCTGGAATGCCACACGTTGAAGGGTTTCCATGTGGGTTGCCCAGAGCTGAGCTGTTACTGCTCACACATCATCAGTAGGTGCCTCTCGGGGGAAAAAAAAAAAAAAAAAGGAAAAAAAAACCACACACACACAGTCCCTCCTCCACCACCTGAACTTCAGCCCTGACCTCCAGAGTGGCTCTGGACAATTTGTGGTTTAACCTGTGCCATTTCAACGCCAGGACCCAAGTGCCCGACACAGGTTACAAATGAATGAGCTGACTGCTCGAGCTAGGACACTAAGGCACACATCCCTCCTCCAGCCGACAAAATCGAGGAAGGATGCCCTGGACGGGGAGGGTGGGGGCCGGATTCGAGCCACGTACCGGCTTCGCAATCCACCTTCCCCCTCCCGCGCTTCGGAGGACTCGCGGCTCCCCAGCCCATCCTCCTCCCGGCCCCTCCGCGCGCGCTCCTTACCCGCTGGCGGCCGGGGCTCCAGACACTCCCAGCTGAAGGCACTTGCTCCCGGGAAAGGGATCTGCCAGGGGACGGAGCCCGCTGCCGCAGCCGCCGCGGCCAGCTCCGGGCGTCACCACCACCGGGCCGAAGCCGCTAGAAAGTTTGCACGGGGTCTCGCCCTCCCACGCCGCAGCCCCGACAGGGGAAGCAGCTCTCCAGGTCCCTCCCGCGGCCGCCGCCCCCGAGGCCGCACTCGGCGGCGCTGCAGCACGGGCCGGGCTCCGAGCGGCGGAGGGCTGCTCCGTGCGCGCCGAGGGCGGGGTCTCCCCGCCCCACTCGGCCCGCGGCGCGGCGCTCAGTGTTGACCGCGGCCCGGCGCCCGCTCTCCCCGCCCGCCGCGCGCGGCCGGCTCCCTGCGCCCTGCGCTCAGCGCGCTCCTGACATCATTCATTCTCTCACACCCTCGCCCGCCCACTCCTTTTCCAAACAGTGACTCACCCGTCGGCCCGGTGGCAGCAGTGCCCGTTCCTGCTGCCGTGGTTCTCCTGGCGCAGAGTGGAGCTCGAAAAACCTGCGCGACTCCTTAAGAAGAAAATCGCAGCCGACTCTCCCCTCGCGGCTGTTTAAGGTGCAGGGAAGGAGGGGCTTGGCAGGCAGGGCAGATTGGCTCCCGGCGGAAAGGCTGAGGGCCTGGAGCTGACCTCCCCGAGTGGTGACAGAGATCAATCTGGGAAAGTTCTTCGGGTGCCACTCCCAGCAACTTTCAGGGGTGGGGCTGGAACTGGATCCCTCACCCCCGCACCCGGCCTGTTTCGGAAACTGCTTCCTGACAGAGAGTGAGTGGGCTTGGGAGCGCCAGCGTTGATTCAGAGGGTGTTGACGGGGCCTAGGTCAAAGAGGTGGGTTTCCAAAACTCACAGCGTTGCCTGGCAAGGTTAGTCATCAGTCCACATGATGTGAGCTGGAAGGGTGCTCCAAGCTAATGAGGCTGGCAGTACTGTCCCTTTCGTGCCTAACTATAGTGTCATTTGTCCTGTTAATTGATCTGCTTCTCATTTAAGGATAAGGAACCGTCACCAAAATAAACAGTGAAAGTTGCTATTTGCTTAACCGAATACTGCGCTTTTCCACAGCTTTTGGGGTGCACAGCAGCTATGCGTGGTTTCATCGAAGGCCTTAGTAGTTCTATTTTTAAAGGGGGATGGCTGGCTTTAAAATGGTCACGGTTCTACATTGTCCTGGAGTTGGCTATTCATACACCTCTGGGCAGTTTTCAAAGTAAATGATGGCACCCTCAGGGAATCTAACTAGGAATGACCAGTCCGAGGGAATTTGGCCAAATCTTTATTGACGTAAATGTTTTACATTAATGTCTACTTCTGGACAAGGTAATTATGTTTAGGATTTGCACTGGTTTATGGGTGCTTCCACATAATCAACAAAAATAATGAGGGGAATCTGGGTTTCTAGTACAGGTATCATGTGGGTTACTGTCATTTGTCTGTGGTTATTAAAGATAATGGTAATAGCAAAGAAGAAGCACGGCAGGCAGTCCCCAAACTCACAACCTTAAGATGTCGCAGCACAGGCAACCAAAGAAAAGAATGGACAAATGGGATCATATCAAGCTAAAAAGCTTCTGCACAGCAAAGGAAACAATCAAAGCGAAGAGGCAATCCCCAGAATGGGAACTATCTGTCTGACAAGGGATTGATAACCAGAATATATGAGGAGTTCCAACAACTCCATAGGGAAAAAATCTAATAACCCAAGTAATAAATGGGCAAAAGATCTGAATAGACATTTCTCAAAAGAAGACCTACAAATAGCAAACAGGTATATGAAAAGGTGCTCAGGCAGTAACAAAGGCTGACAAGGATGTCGAAAAAAAGGAACCCTCATACACTGTTTGTGGGAATGTAAATTAGTAAAACCACTATGGAGAACAGTATGGAAGAAGTTCCTCATAAAACTAAAAATAGAGATACCATATGACCCAGCAATCCCACTGCTAGGTTTATACCCCCTCAAAAAGGAAATCAGTATATCAAAGAGATACCTACACTCCTATGTTTATTGCACCACTATTCACAATAGCCAGGATTTGGAATCAACCTAAGTGTCCATCAACAGATGAATGGATAAAGAAACTGTTAGGTCAGCCATAAAAAAGAATGAGATCCTGGCATTTGCAACAACGTAGATGGAACTGGAGGTCATTATGTTAAGGGAAATAAGCCAGGCACAGAAACACAAATTTCACATGTTCTCAGTTTTTCATGGGAGCTAACATTCAAAACAAACTAATGGAGATAGACAGTAGAATGATGGTGACCAGAGGCTGGGAAGGGTAGGGGGGTTGGCTAATGGGTAAAAAATATATAGCTAGATAGAATGAATAAGCTCTAGTAGTTGATAGCAAAACAGGAAGACTAGAATTGTATTTTAAAATAATTAAGAATATAATTGGATTGTAACACAAAGGATAAACACTTGAGGTGGTGGATACCCCATTTACCCTGATGTGATTATTACATATTATATGCCTATATCAAAATAGTCTGTGTACCCCATAAATATATTTTCCTACTATGTTCCTATAAAAATAAAATTTAAAAAAATATAAAACCAAAAAAAAAAAAAAGATACTGTCACAATACAGAAGTTTCCCCCAAATCGAAATGCTCCTAAAATTATCCAAGGGCTCAACATCATTGCTGTGGAAAATAGACTCTTTTAAAGCTACTTTTAAAGGTAAGAACCCGAAGGAGACCAATCGAAAGTTATTGTGCTGGGGCTTATATATTTCTTCTTCAATAAGGAGCTCATTTTCCAATTTATAAAGCCTAGGCATTTTGCCCAGAAGGCAATAGCAAATGGATTGGTTTGCTAGGATGCAGTCAAAATTCAAACCAGCAGTTTTTATAGACAATCACAGAGCTAATTCAGAAGCGTGGGTGTCCTATCCATTGGTAACACTGAATGACTAGATTCAAATGTGTAGCCATCTGTAAGCAAGTTTGGGTGAATATCCCACCTACTCCCTACTTCATGATCCAAATATTTGGACATTATGGGATATGTGTAAATACAATTTTCTGCAGATCTCAAATGACATTGCAGGCTTTTTGGCCTGTGTACATGGATAAAGTCAAAATGCTCCAAACAAAGTCTGCAGTTCTGTCTGCACCGTTGTCTGATGTAAGTCCTGCAGTTCCCTTATAAGCCTCTGTATGGAAGGCTATTGAGTGAGTGGTTTTGAATTAGTGGTTACTGTTGTGCCTCAGTTTAAATATTCTGAAATTAATAATTTTATTATACCACTTAAATATCCCCAGGTAAATAAATAATGTAATTGATAATGGATGATCTGAAGTTTTCAATCTATTCATTGTCAACATATGAGAAAGCAAATTATTCATCTTAATTTCTATCTTTTAAAAAGTAGTAACATTCTTTTCACAGAAAGGTGATTTATTTTTGGTTGTTTTTTAACTGCACCTTTTGTTCTTACCATGTATGAAAGGTGACAAAATTTGCGATTCATCACCTTTCAAAAATAATGGCACTGAGTGCTTCGAGAGAGAAATGGACAATAGATAAGTGTGTGCTTGTCAGTTGTTTTCTCTAAGGCAGTGTAAATCAAATTTTACAGGTATTTCTTTGATTTGATAAAACATACTGATTAAGTTAGGAAAAATGTATATCTGTAGTACTTATCTCCTTGTATAACTCAACTCTGAATATATCTTAAGTCATTTACTCAACCGATAAATTTTTATTGAATTCCCACTTTGTGCCAATGGCTGTTTGTCTAAGAATCACCATGGTCTGGGTGCAGTGGCTCATGGCTGTCATCTAAGCACTTTCAGAGGCCAAGGCAGGCAGATTACTTCAGGCCAGGAGTTCAAGACCAACCTGGCCAACATAGTGAAACCCCGTCTATACTAAAAATACAAAAAGTTAGCCTTTAATTCCAGCTACTTGGGAGCCTGAGACATGAAACTCACTTTTACCTGGGAAGGGGAGTTTGTAGTGACCTGAGATTTTGTTTCACAGCACTCCAGCCTAGGTAACAGTCAGACTGTCTCAAAAGAAAATAAAAAATGAAAAGAATCACCATGTTACCTTCTTAACAAATGTATGTCTCAGGGATGGAAAGGTTTTTCTTCTTTTAATTTTGCATGAGGCTGTTTATTGCAGGATTTGCAAATCAGTTGGGATATGAGGATGAAGCCTAAGATGACTCCTACATTTCTCTTTTGTTTGAGCTCTTTGGTGGATGGTGATGCCCTTTACCGAGACAGAAAGTGCTGAGACAGCAGCAGCTTGTGGGGCAAATGATGAGTTTTAAGCCTGATGCATTTAAGGTGTGAGATGTATAAATGGAGACGGCAAGTGAGCAGGTGATGATACTGGCCTGGAACTCAGAAAAGAGGCATGGACTGGAGACACAAATTTGATAATAGCCAGCATGCAATAATAAGGGAAGCCACAGAAAATTAACCGAGAAGGTCTGGAAAGATTAGAGAGTGAGAGGAGGTCCAGAGGAAAACCAAACATTATAGTTTAGGTGAAGTGGGAAAACATAGCAGATGAGGCTGCAAAGAGAGAATAAAGCAAAGAAAACCAGGAGAACGTGGTGACAAGGAAGCCGAGGAAACGCCTCTTTTTGAGAAAGATGTGGTACCATTTATATCAAGTGCTCCTGAGAGCAAGTGGAATAGCGACTAGAAAATGTCCATTGGGTTTGGTGACATTGAGGTCTTTGTTGACCTTAACCAGAGGGAGTTTGCTTATGCTATAGAGGTGTGGAATCCTGATTGACTGGGATGAGGAAGAGCTGATTCAGCAGAGGGCCCGTGAGCTGGCTTCATGGAGAGCTGGTCAGTAAAGAGTGCACACCTGGCATAGTGGCTCACGCCTTAATCCCAGCACTTCGAGAGGCTGAGGTGGGAGAATTGCTTGAGCCTAGCAGCTCGAGACCAGCCTGGGCAAGAAGGTGTAACCCCATCTCTACAATTAAAAAAAAAAAGCCAGGTGTAGTAACACACCTGTAGTCTTAGCTACTTAGGAGGCTGAGGTGGGAAGATCACTTGAGCCCAGGAGATCGAGGCTACAGTGAGTTGTCATAGGGCCACTGCACTCCAGCCTGGAAAACAGTGCAAGACCCTGTCTCATAAATAAATAAACAGAAATAAGTAAATAAATAAATAAAACAAGTGCTAAAGCATTCCCAGAATAAGTTCGTAAAATATAATTTGGGTTGGTGGGAAATGAAGAGTGACTACTAATGGGTACGGGGGTTTCTCTCTAAACTAATGAAAATGTTCTAAAATTGATGGACCACCAATGGGAAAGAATCTGTAAAGGAAATAAGGAAAGAGGTAATGGGGAGGAGAGTGAGGAGTTGAGGTTCATGAGAAGTCAGGAGGAAATAGCATCTGAACACAGATGGAAGAAATAGTCTGAGAGATGAGAGGCAACAACTCCTCCAAAACAACAAGGGGGAGGAAGGGAAAAGAAAGCATAGGAGTGGTACACTGTGTTCATAGGCTGCTTATACAAAGTTGAAAAAGTTCTTTTCAGGTGGGGCATGATGGGTCACACCTGTCATCCCAGCACTTTGGGAGGCCGAGATGAGTGGATCGCTTGAGACCAGGAGTTCGAGACCAGCCTGGGCAGCATGGTGAAAGCCCATCTCTACAAAAAACACAAAAATGAGCCAGACATGGTAATGAATGCCTATAGTCCCAGCTACTAGGGAGGCTGAAGTGGAAGGATGGCTAGAGTCGGGGAGATGGAGGTTGCAGTGAGCCGAGATTGTGCCACTGCACTCCAGACTGGGTGACAGAGCCAGACTCTTGTCTCAAAAAAAAAAAAAAAGGAAAAAGTTCCTTTTGATGCTTCAGTATTTTTCTGTTAGAAGATACATATCAGTTTTCAATTGCTGCTTACACCAAATGAATTAGAAATTTACCAGTCTAAAGCGACACCAATGTATTATCTCACAGTTCTGCAAGTCAGAAGTTCTGTAGACTTCTCTGCTCGTTTCTCATTTCTGAGTTTCATGAGGCTGACATCAAGGTGTTGGCTAGTTGGGCTATCATTAGGAGACTCTGGCAAGCTTCCAAACTCATTCCAGTTGTTAGAATCGAGTTGCTTCCAGTTGCAGGACAAAGGTTTCTAATATGTTGCTGGCTCTCAACTGTGGACACTCTTAGCTCCTAGAGGCATCTGTTCCAGATCAGTGTGTGGAATGCTCTCACACATGGAATGTTTCTGCCTTCTCCTTCAGCCTTATCTTCCTGCCTGAGCTGCAGAAACTTCTCTACTTTTAAGGACTCACATGATTAAATTGGGCCCACCTGGATAATCCAGGATACTCTCACTATTTTAAAGTCCATAATCCAATCACATCTTCAAAGTCCCTTTTGCAATGTGATATAATACATTCACAGGTTCCACATATTAGGGTGTGGTCAACTTTGTGGGCCCATTCTACTGACCACAAGGTGACATCATCAACTGAGAATAAGAAAGTAGAACAGTTGGAAAGTTTTAGAAGCAATAGAAACGGTTGGAAGTAACCATTCTGGAAAGTAAGAACAAGAACTTCATAAAATTGACAGATGACACCAAGGGCTGAATCAAAGTCAGCACTGTAGATTGCTAGAATCTTTTATGATCAAGTGTAATCTTGGTATTAACCAAGAGTGGCTTTCTGTAATAGCACTCAGCCACCTGGGCGTGAGCACAGAGAATGTGGATGGAACAGATAGACCAAAAAAGAAAAAGTCTAGGATGGCATCAATGAAACAAGGGACTAGGAAATAAAAGATGGTCAGGGAGATAAGCACTCAGAGGAGGAGGCTAACAAATAAGGGAAAAGCGAAAGGATCAATGGCCTAGAGATTGCGAAGACAGTGCAGAGCATACGGACCTGAGGTAACAGATGGATGAATTTGGAAACATAAGAGGTCAGGTGTTGAGATTTACAATTTATTTTTAAATATTGAATTGACAAGATTGTATATATTCAAAGTGTACAATGTGATTTATGTATACATTGTGTAATGATAATCACAACACATCTGACACCACTCATGTTGTACATTAGATCCCCAGAACTTGCTCATCTTGTAACTAAAAGTGTGTACACTTTGGTCAACATCTCCCCATTTCCTCCTCCCCCAGTTTCCAGCTACCACCATTCTACTCTGTTTCTATGAGTTTAACTTATTTATTTATTTATTTATTATTTATTTATCTGAGACAGAATCTGACTCTGTTGCCCAGGCTGGAGTGCAGTGGCACGATATCTGCTCACTGCAACCCCTGCCTCCCAGGTTCAAATGATTCTTTTATCTCAGCCTCCTGAGTAGCTGGGATCATAGGCACACCACCATGCCCTGCTAACTTTGTATATTAGTAGAGACAGGGTTTCACCATGCTGGCTAGGCTGGTCTCGAACTACTAACCTGAAGTGATTCACCTGCCTGGGCCTCCCAAGGTGCTGGGATTACAGGCATAAGCCACAGCACCCAGCCAGTTTGTCTTTTTTTTTTTTTTTTTTTTTTTTTTTCAGATTCCATAGTGAGAAAAGAACTTTTATCTGAGGATGTAAGTCTTTTAATTATCAGGTGCAAAGAGACCTTAAAGTGAGACCACATTGATGTCCCACTCCCTGCCTTGAGCTATGTATTCATGTCTTGAAACTGCTTGCTATTGCTACAAGTAGCTATAAATTAGCCTAATAATGCCACACTGGACACTATAACTCACACCCTATAGCTTAACAATGTTTAGCCAATCACTAATCACTGTTATTTCTGTAAGCGAATGAGAATTTCTGACAAACAATTGTGTATCAGTCCACTCTCTGTCTCCCTTTTTTGCCTTTAAAAATCCACTTGTAACTGCTGCTAATTGGAATATATATTCAGGGCAACTTGTATCTGTGCTCCTGAGCTGAAATCCTTAAGCTTGGCCCTAATAAACTCTCCACTTATATTAATCTTGCCTCAACTTCTTCCTTTTAGGTTGACACTGCTATGAGGAGTCCTGCCTTTCACCTTTTCCTCTCTCAGGACCCAAAGACCACTAACCGGCACTTAGACACATGTGATAATGAATGACAAATCCTGATGAAGATTATAGAAATAGGTAGGAGAAAAACAGTTTAAAAGTACTGAGCAGCTCTTGGGGAAGACAGAGATTCCAGTAGAGGTAGAGTTTGCGGGGGGGTCACTCTGCTGATCAAGAGAGGAAACCAGGGGGTCTGCTGAGTTAATATACAGCTGAGGATGGAGCAGCGGTGGTTAGAGAGTAAACCGATAGGGTAAGAGAGAACAGTACAAATACCCGTCACTCAGGGAATCTGGTTGAAACATAATGCTGAGTGATGGTTGAAACCTTAATTCTGGTTGAAATCAGAAGTAAGGCTGGTCTAACCATTGAATTCTTTGTGTGTGCTTGACTGGCTAACATTGCTTTGTTTTTACTATATGACTTTCACTTCCGTCATCAAGGAGTAAGTGTTGGGGCCACACAGGACATGGCAGATATAGGCAGGGAGTCTTCTGGAGAGTAGTGGGAACACATGCCTTGGAAAATTCAGCAGCAGCAGCAAAGAAAAGGAGTTCTGTATGTTAACAATGATTTGATTCCCAGGGGGATTAGTCTAGACAGCAGTGCCTGAACTTACATGTTTCCTAAGGCCCATCATAATGTGGGGTTCACCCATGATTTAATGAACCCTCAGGGGGGATTCCAGACACTATTTCAAGTAAGTGTCTGAGATGATTTTTATGTTGAGACAAATCTGGAAATTTTTAGGCTAAGGTGATAATCCTCAATATTTTTTTGCTATGTAGTTGAGGCAAATTACATATTGTCTAAAGAAATATTAGCTACCATGTTCATCAGGGATGATGCCATCTTTTTGGAAGCAGCTATCAAAATTATAACACTGTCTGGGGTTGGATAAGAGGAAGAAGGGAAGGGAGGACAGAGGTGGCTTAAGTAGTTTGAAAAGCTTCTCCAGGAAGACTGAGGCTTCCTCTCAGTGGCCTCAATAGAAAGAAGAGGGCTCACCATCTCATTCCCAATCTCCTTCCTGTTTGTCAGTCACTGGCCTAGACTAGCCTAGAGGAAGGGAATCTACTAATCAGTTTCATAGTTATATTCTGGTTTTGAGACTGTTCTGTGACTCTAATTCTTATGAGTCAGTCACTAGAAGGCCAGTCACCTTAGTGTTTTAGTAAAATTGAATGTCAAGCCTACCAAACTAAAGCCACACTTAACAGACTGGTGCTCATACCAGGAAAGTGCCTCCCTGTAGGATATATCTGGACAGCCTGATAGCCTTCTAGACTGCACATTGCTTCATTGACTGCCTCCCCAATGGTTTCCCCTGACTCTATTCCAATGAGAAGTACACATACATCCTCCTCTACACAGTTTATTGGGGCACTACATATGATTAAATCACCTTACTCGAACTTTCCCTTCTTAAAAGAACTTGAATTGCAAATTAGAACAGACATTTTTTCTAATTAAAAGTGTAAAGAAGAGTGATATTGCTGGCGGACAGGCTAACTTTTTTTTTCTTTTTTTTTTGAGACAGAGTCTCACTCTGTCGCCAGGCTGGAGTGCAGTGGTGTGATGTCAGCTCATTGCAATCTCCGCCTCTTGGGTTCAAGCGATTCCTCTGCCTCAGCCTCCTGAGTAGCTGGGACTACAGGCATACACCACCACGCCCAGCTAATTTTTTGTGTTTCAGTAGAGACAGGGTTTCACCATGTTGGCCAGGATGATCTTGATCTCCTGACTTCGCGATCCACACGCCTTGGCCTCCCAAAGTGCTGAGATTACAGGTGTGAGCCAACACGCCTGGCCAGGACATGCTAAGTTTATGCAGACCTGACTTTTCAGCAGTTAGCTAAAGCTAAAATATCTCATGAGAAATGTACAAAGTCTGCTTGATTATCCAAACCTTTTCTATAATGAAAGGAAGGTAATAATTGTGCAGTGCTGTATTTTCCATATGAAAGTATCCAGTCAATGATCTCAAACATGTAATAAATACTACCACAATCATCTTCACAATTTTATAGTAGTTAATATGGTCAGGGATAAAGAGACTGAAAAAGGAGTAATAATAGACTGAAATCTTGACTTCTCTTCAACCTCTTCAACTCTCCTAAGTCTAAGTGTGTTTTCAGATAGTAGCCATTAAAGTATATATCATATATACAATGTATAAATTCAGTGTGAAATAATGCCTTGCATTTGTACTAATGGTGTTACTGAAAAGAATCCAGAGCGCTTACATATACCATTAATTCATTTGTTATATCTTTATAACATCCCCTTAAATTAAGTTTCTATGACTTTTTAGTCTGCATTCAGTATTTAATATCAAATGCTTACAGATTCAAAAGAAAGTAATTTCTTATCATTATTATTTTTTTAATTTCTTATTTCTTTTTGGGATTTCAAAATTTAATGTTTTCTACTGAATTTCCTGACATAATACCCCAGCCCCATGCACACACCCAACCTGATATTCTATATTCTCTCTTGCCCTTGCCTTGTTCTGGCAGGTTCGTATAAATTAATCTTGTCTTTCTTTTAATCCTCTCCTCTTCTCATCTGGTTTAATTTGTTACATTTACTTTTCTTCTGATTAAATTTGAAGGAGGAATTTACCTTATTTTACGGCATGTATTCCAGGTTTCATTATTAGCAACTTGTTGCTACTCAATAAATACATTTAATTAAGTATCCTTTTCACCCATTTTGAATCCATCTAACCCATAAACATTTATCAAGTATTTATTGTATGCTGAGTTCTATTTATTTACTTATTATTTATTATTTTTAATTTTTTTTTATTTTTAGCTTTTGAGACAGGGTCTCACTTTGTCACCCAGGCTGGAGTGCAGTGGCACAATCACAGCTTATCACAGCCTTGACTTCCTGGGCTCAGGTGACCCTTCCACCTTAGCCTCCTGAGGTAGGACTGTAGGTGCCTGCCACCATACCGAGCTAATTGTTGTATTTTTTTGTAGAGATGAAGTTTCACCATGTTGCCCAAGCTGGTCTCGAACTCCTGGGCTCAAGCAACCAGCTCACCTCAGCCTCCCAAAGTGCTAGGATTATACGCATGAGCCACCATGCCTGGCTTGAGTTTTATAAAAAAGACAAAAGAGTTGCATATATTCCTGGTTTCAAAGTGTTCTCAGGCCAGGCATGGTGGCTCACACCTGTAATCCCAACACTTTGGGAGGCCAAGGCAAGATGATCTGTTGAGAACAAGAGTTCTGGACCACCCTGGGTGACATAGTGAGACCCTGTCTCTAAAAAAATTAAAAAGTTAGCCAGGTATGGTGGCATGCACCTGTAGTCCCAGCTACTGAGGAGATGGGAGGATCACTTGAGCTCAGGAGTTCAAGGCTGCAGTGAGCCTGGATTGCACCACCACATTCCAGCCTCAAGCGATAGAGCTCTCAAAAAAAAGCGGGGCTGGGGGGTTCTCAGTATGGTTGGGAAAAATAAGATACACACTTAGAATTATATTTATCATAATGTAATCATATTTCACCTGGAAGTTAATTAAAACTTAGTGTACTCGTTCCACATTTATTTTCATCTGTTTTAAAACCAACTCATGGGCGACTTGCCAATCCACTTAGAACTGGTTTCAGCTGTTTCTGGCAGTGCCAACAAGCTAGCTTCTGGCCTCCCACTGCCCCTCCTACATGCTAAGTAATTTAAGTTGTAGATAACTACATAAATAGAAAAAGTTAAAAGAAAATCCTAGAATAATAATAGTAATTATATTCACCGAAATGCAGAACCATAGGCATATAGCTACATATGTACTCACATGGTTGGGATCTTGGCAAGGAGAAGATGGCATACTCAAAGTGTTTAACAAAAAAGAGTTTAATGAAGGGACTATTTATAAAGGGCGTGGCATGGAGGCCAATACAAAGATACAATAAAAAATGATGAAGAACTCAGTGTCTACTGGGAAGTCATTACTACCTGTAGGCTGTAAGGGGAAGGAAAAATGTTTCCAGAGCCGATGAGAGCTGGAATTATGCAACCGGGGTTGTCTGAGTGAAGCTGCTGGGAGAGAGCTGTGGTCTTAGGTGGAGGACTGTAGCATCTCAGAACTGCAGCAAAAGAGGGAGAGAGAGAGAGGTGCAATTATCCCGATCTCCCTTCCTACTCTCAGATTTCTTCCTGGTATCTCCTGCCGATGACCCCCAATCAGAAGCTGAAGGGTGAGGACACCCGGAAGATGCAGTCAGTGTCCAAGGGTAGAGAACAGTGCTGAGAAGTGTGGAGAATGGATTTGGAAAAGCAAATGAGTAGCCAGCACAACTCCCTAAAGCAATAAATTCCAGCATCCCCGCCCAGGGTGGAATAGGGATAAGAGGACCAACGGAAGAGACTGTAATCTTAGAATTTGACTTAGCCAATTACTCTATCAGGCCACTATACCAACTGCTATACAGCTTAGATATATAGTTGTATGCCAAGTTGTTAACATTCTATCCTCTCTTATTTTAGTGGAAAAATGCTCTATTCTCAGACCAAACTTTACCTCTATAGTAAGGACCATAAAGGAAAAAAGGAATCTATGTAAATGTATGGCAAACAGGTTTTCCCTGGACAATCCCAAGTTAAAACACACACACACATACATACATACACTCTTTCACACACACACACAATAATCATGTTAAGGTTTCTAATGTAAAAACTCCTTGAATGGCCTCTCAGAAACATGCAGATAATCTATGCTCAGCGTCAGTAATTAAACTTAAAATTAATTTGTGAGACCATTATAGAGGTACAGGAATATATAAGTAATTCTTTTTTTTTTTTTTTTTTTTGAGATGGAGTCTCACTCTGTTGCCCAGGCTGGGAGTGCAGTGGTGCGATCTCTGCTCACTGCAACCTCCGCCTTCCAGGTTCAGCTGATTCTCCTGCCTCAGCTTCCTGAGTAGCTGAGATTACAGGCACCCACCACCATGCCTGGCTAATTATTGTATTTTTAGTAGAGATGGGGTATAATCATGTTGGCTAGGCTGGTTTCAAACTCCTAACCTCAAATGATCCACGTGCATTGGCCTCCCAAGGTGCTGGCATTATGGGCGTGAGCCACCACACCCCACCTACAAGTAATTCTTCAGTGTTACCATTTACCCATTGCTTAGCCAATTAAGACTCTGAGGCCCTTTGCCTGTAGTAACGACTATCTCTGTCCACCTAATCTGAGCATGGATTTCAAGGCATTACCTGTTGATGGCAGAGTTCTCTCAAACGATTTAATTTAGGAGACAGCAAAAGGAAAGTAGCTTTCTCTTATTCTCACCTACTTTCTGGCTTCCAATTCCACATTATCTTGACCAAACTGTGACCATTTTAACTAAAGAATTTTTATGCTCAGTAAACTCTGCTACAGAACAGATGAGGACAGAGAAGCAGATGTTGCCCTTGAAAATGGGGGTCCCTAGTGTCCCTCACCAGAGCAGCTCAGTTGAGCAGACCTTCCTCCCTCGTATGCCAAGGCAGGCTGGTAAGTCATGAATGATTACAGGTGAGCTGAAGATAAGCCCCTTCAGTTTCTGACATGACCAGGAACAGCTAAAGTGACCTCGTTGTTTATCCTCAGATGCCAAATAAACATAATAATTTTATTTGGGTGTTATGACATGAAAAAATTGGGAAGAAGTCCTATAGAGGGATAGCAGTGGAAATCATGTTGCAAATATGAAGGAATAAGTGGAGAAAAGGAGGTTGTGGCCACATGTATAGGGAATTCTTTCAAGATATAGGTCAGTGAATAGAGAGAGAGGAAATGGAGTGATTCAAAGCAGGTTCCACAGGCAGATGCTTGAGCACATTTGTAGAGAGTGGAGAAGAGAGAAATGAAACATACAAGGGGAAAAAGAGGTGTAGTGTTAATGTGGAGAGGAAGATCACTGAGGGAGTTTACTACCATGTCTGTGATTTTCTTTGTAAAATAAGTTGAATTATCGGCTAAGAGCAGAGAGGCAGGATCTCAATGGGGGTTTGAGATTGAAATAACTACTAGCAGAAATGAGAAAGGGAGTTGGCAAAATCTAAGTAAAAATTTTCCAGTGTTGAAAGCCAAGCTGAGAATGGAGCTCATACATTTGTAATGGAGCTAATCAGCAGAGTCACATGTTAAACACAGCTGTGCCAGGACACCTGGGTGCTTGAGTCCAGACAATGGTTTGATGGTTTCATTTAAGACCAAAACCTGAAGGAGCAACTATAGTAAGAGAACAAGCTGGCAAGAAAACTGAGGCAGCTGGCTGGGCATGGTGGCTCACGTCTGTAATCCTAGCACTCTGGGAGGCTGAGGTGGAGGATCATTTGAGGTCAGGAGTTCATGAACAGCCCGACTAACAAGGTAAAACCCCATCTCTACTAAAAATACAAAAAAATTAGCCAGGTGTGGTGGCACATGCCTGTAGTCCTGGCTACTAGGGAGGCTGAGGCAGGAGAATTACTTGAACCTGGGAGTCAGAGGTTGCAGTGGGCCAAGATCATGCCACTGCACTCCAGCCTGGACAACAGAGTGAGGCTCTGTCTGAAGAAAAAAAAAATAAAGAAAGAATTGAGGCAGCTGATAATAAATAAGAAGAGGAATAGAATTTGAGCTTGTTAGAAAATGGGCTCTGGCTTATTTGTCTTTTTATTGATATATCTTCAGCACCTGGATCAGTACCTGCTCTCCTTTACATTACCTGTGGATTAGAATCACCTGGAGAGCTTTAACACTTCTTATTCCTAAGCTGTACCATGAACCAATTATATTAGAATCTCTAAGTGGGGACTACTCACAGTGTTTGTTCGTTTGTTTGTTTAAGCTCTGTGAATGATTCCAGTGTACAATCAGTTTGAGAATAACTGGTCTAGAATAATGTCTGGTATAAAGTAGAAACCTAATAAATTTAATTCAGTGTGGGGCTGGAATTCAGGTTAGACTACAAAGTCCATGAAGGGGAGGAGGAAACTGGGAGCCTGGGAAAGGGGTAAAGACTGAGGTCTCCATGAACTTGAAGTGTAGATTTGAGGACATTGTCGTCATAGAGAAAGAGAGAAAGAGAAAGAAAGAGGGAGATTTATAAGTTTGTTGTTTTGAACTGGGCACAGTTCCATTTAATGGTATGATTTAATCAAATAGTGACCAGGGGTCTTTTTTGCATTAGTGACATGGAGCAAAGCTTGCTGTTGTAGTGGCAGGAAAAATCTGAAGTTTGTGCAGGTACCTGTTAAGTTGCACAGGGGAGGGTCAGAGGTGGGGAGAAGGGG
Organism: Sapajus apella; assembly: GCF_009761245.1. Lineage (NCBI taxonomy): Eukaryota > Metazoa > Chordata > Mammalia > Primates > Cebidae > Sapajus > Sapajus apella. Next base: position 4,729,892 of record NW_022437027.1, read on the forward strand.
AGTTAGACTTGCTGTGCATGACTCTCAGATTGGACGTTGATCTCAACTGAATTGGCTCTGACTTGCACTTCCTTCTGTTATCTTCATGACCCCAAATCCACGTTTTTCAGCAGGTTCTTCTTGCTATCTGAATTCATATTCATCTTTGTTTCCCTGGGACTGGGCCTGTCAAGGTTGAAGGCTGGGAAAGCAAACAGTAAAGTGGGAAATGCTGTCTAAGTTCACCTCCTTTACTTACAATTTTGCTTGAGGTCATTCTGTTCAGGGTATCTATTGGACAAAAATAAAAACAAAAACAAACCTCTCCTCTGCAAATCCCGTAATGCTTTATGAGAAAAACAGTTGAAGTCAATGACTTTTAACATGGCATTTCTTCTTTATTTGAATAAGCTAGTTATTGCTCATTCATCTTATCACAGCTCATAACCTCTATATGGATTATGCCAAGTCACATTGTACTCTGATGCAGAAGTGGGTGATTATAGGGGGTGGGGCTCCCGTGAAAGAGCTAATTTACACTCATCTTGTTCCCCACCAGCCAAGTCATTACCAAGGAATTAAAAAAACATTGTTAGTGTGTGGTCAGGCGGTGAAGAAATTTGTAACTCATTATTTGATTTTTATGAAGAAGTACTTGTACTCCTCCTCCAGGCAAGGTAAACATTAACCTTCTAGATAGAAAACTGCGGTCCTAATCATTTCTGTGGCACTGCTGGTCACATGGTCTATCTGGGGGCAGCTCCAGACAGCAGCATGTAAAACCCAAGGTACAAGGCTTAACTAACATCTGATTAAGAATTGTGGGAGATACCTTTGTGGGAGATAGTAAGCACCGAAGCCAGCAGACACTGGTGAATGATCCTCTAGCACCTGCAGTGGTGGCCCCACATTTTGGGAAGTTTCAGGAGGACAAATAATACTCCTCGCTACAGAGAATAGCTGAACCAGAGAAACGGTCCCAGTGAACTGTGTACATAGAGAGCTCTGTACGAAAAAAAGAGGACATTTCAAACTGAAGATGTGAAGTGCTCAGCAAAGCAGCGTGACTGAGGAAGGATACTAGGTCTCCACCTCTTGTCACTACCTTGCCCAAGTATCCCCTTCCATCTCTCATTTAGAATCAGCAGCAGCTTCCCCAAGGCATCTCCAGCCTCCAGTCTTGGTTCCCTCCATTCCATTCCACTCTCTATGGCCACCAAACTCTAAGATGCCTCTAGTTTTATGACTCTCCTGCTTAAGCCCATTGCATAGCTTCTTATTTCTTCTGTTTCTCAGAATCAAGTACAACTGTGCATGTAGCCTAAAATGTCTATTGTGACCTGATTTCTGTCTACTACTTCGTTTCTTTTGCCATTCCCAGCTCCCATTCTGTGTTAAATTTCTCTTGGTTCATCTAAAATGGTGAGGCTCTCAGGCCTCCTTTTCCGGAAACTCTCTTTCCCTTCTCCTTTAACTGGCTAAATCCTTCTTACTTTTCAGGACTCAATTCAGATATCCTGGTGGGTGCTCCTTTAGCACCCTGAACTTTTTCTATCATAGATCATTACATTTCTTTGGCTGCTTAATTATCTGCTTTTCTTGCTGGACAATATTAGTTCTCACTGAGTGTTTAATATTCACCATACTTCAAATTATGCATGTTTGTTTGTGTATCTCATGTTTTCACAACAATCTTGTGAGAGAGGCACTCCGTTACAAATAATTAAACTGAGGCTATGTTAAGTAATTTATCTAAACCTTAAGAAGCTGCATAAGAGCAGGATGGTATCAGTCTTGCCTCAGATGATCCATAGCAACAAGTGTATACCTAACTCTTGAATGTTGCTAGCACTTACATTGCTCTTGGAATGTGCTAAGCATATCTTATTTCTACATCTCAATAGGATGAGGAAACTGAAGGAACACCCATGAATATACAGCTAAGAAGTACCCAGGTTTGAGCTAAGCAGCTGACTTCAGAGATCATGCTCTTAATTGTAACACTGTTCTTACTTTGCATGAACAGAAATGCTTAGAATTGCAGAAATATTAGGGAGATGAAATAGTCAACAAAGCAAAAAAATTTGAGATACCACCATTTAATAAGGCAATTTCTTAGTCCTTCAAACTCCTTGAGATTGCCTCCATGAAGTCTTCCATGGAAACAACAGAAAGATGGATGCATAGTTCTGGCCAAATGAAAACATGTCTGAAAGAAGAATCTGTTTTTATCCTGGAGCATCCGAGCTTCACTGTGTAGTAATCAATGATATAAAAATATTCGGCTGGGCATGGTGGCTCATGCCTGTAATCTCAGCCCTTTGGGAGGCCGAGGCGGGTGGATCACATGAGGTCAGAAGTTTGAGACCAGCCTGGCCAACATGGTGAGACCCCATCTCTACTAAAAATACAAAAAATTAGCCAGGTGAGGTGGCACATGCCTGTAATCCCAGCTATTTGAGAGGCTGAGGCAGGAGAACCACTTGAACCTGGGAGGTGGAGGTTGCACTGAGCCGAGATTGCGCCATTGCACTCCAGCCTGGGCAACAAGAGTGAAACTCTGTCTCAGCAACAACAACAAAATTCAGCTAAAACATTTCCCTCATTCTTTTGGCACTGAAATATGTTCTCAAAAGACATTCTCTTGAGAAAACTGGGGAAAGAAATCCAATGGGATTAAGGTGAAAAGTTGAAATCAACCAGCTATACTTAAGGAAGTCTGTCGTGGTCTGGGAAAAAAAGAATTGGAAAAATCCTTGAAGTTCCTAACAAGGCAAGAAAGTTTAGTTTGGCTTTGTCAAGTACAAATAGAACTTGGGTGGCAGAAAAAAAAGCAAAGGAATGCTTTTATCATTGTGTTTTCCCCCTTCCCAAGCTGGAAATTTTTATTGCTCTGTTTTTTCTGATTTCTGTATTGTTTTGGCAGTTTTTATCCCTAAATAATGGTTTTGAAAGACCATCTCGGCATTTTTCTTTTTTATAAAATATAATAAATTTGAATAAAACATAGAAAAAAATATATATATATATTTTTAGGAGATCATGACTTGGGAGGAATGAAGCCCAGGGGTTGGCTAAGAGATATCCCCAATCATCAGATGATATGTCTCTGCTGCTGTGACAGCCACAGTGAAGGAGGCCCCAGTCATTGTCACAGATTTGACACTGGGGCCTTATTTATCTTAGCTGCTGTCCTTTTTTTTTTTTTTTTGGACACTGCACTATCCTGTAACTTATATCTGGGATTATATCAAGGAGAATAGCAGTAGTTAGTGATCTCAGCCCCTCATCCCCTCAGTCAAATATACTTAACTCAGTGCACTCCATGTGCATCCTGTCGGACTATTGATAAAGGCTATTCTCAGGTTTGTTTTTTTTTTTTAATGTGAAAGAGAAATAAACTTCTGCGTTGTTTAAGTCTCTATTATTTTGGGTTTTCTGAAACTTGCAACCAAATCTGCACCTAAGTATATAGTAAGAAATGTTTTTATTTTAAATGCAATGATTAGCCATCAAAGGGTTTTAAAAAATGTATTGAGGTGAAATTCATATAACACAAAATTAACCATTTAAAGGTGAACAATCTAGTGGCTTATAGTACATTTGTGGTGTTGTGCAGCCCCCACTTTTATCTAATTCACAAACATGTCATCACCCCAAATACAACTCTTACTTATTGAGCAGTTTCTCTCCGTGTCCTATCGATGGAGTTTAAGCAAGGAATGATGTGATTTGATTTACATTTTCAAAAGATTACTGTATGGAAAAAAATGGACTGTGGTAAGAGTGAAAGCAGGATATAAATTAGGAGGCAGTTGTGACAGACCAAGCAAAGACATGTCGTTGAACAGGTAGGGTGGCTGCAGAGATGATGGAGTTCACAGGACAGGGCTAGGATTTACTGATGGGTTTAAAGAGAAGGAGGTGATAGAAAAGGAGGAAGTGACCCTGATTCATAGCTGTCTGGCCTCAGCTTCTGGACAGAGACAGAGAAAACTGTGGGGAAGAATAGATTTAGGGGAGAATGGTTCAAAATTCAGTTTTAGACATGTTAAGTTTGTCATTTCTACACTAGACAAACCCAGTCTCTTACTTGTTTTACCTATACACCATTACAGTATATTCAAAGGGGAACCTTTAAAGTATTTTTTTTCAAAACTACCCAATGAGTCCACGCCTAATTCTGGAGTTAAAGCCAAAGTCATTTCAATGATATATAATCTTTATATTTTCTCCCCACCTCCAACCCGCTCCTCATTACCTCATCGTCTACACTCTCCTGGCTCATTCTGTCCTACTGGTCTCCATGCCACGCACATTCCTATCTCAGGACCTTTGCAGTCTCTTCCTTTTGCCTGGAATGATTTTTCTGCAGATACCTTAGATACCTGCCTGACCACCTCTCCTTCAAGTCTTTGGCCACATTTCAGCACCTCAATGAGATCTACACTGAGAATCCTGTTTAAAATCCCAACTGCTCTTTCATCCTCAGCACTGGACTCTTTCTTTTTTGTATCACTTCTATTTCATCACCTTTTGTTACACTATAACTCTTCTATAAGGTCTGTTATTAATCTTTGTCTTATCTCCTCAGAAATCATCATGAGAGAGAGGGATTTGATATTAATCTGTCCCAAGAACCTAGAATATTCCCTGACACATGGTAGGTACCCAATAAATGTTGGCTGGATGAGTAAAAATAATTACTTGATGTATAAAAGGAGGTGTTAAATAGGGGTTTGGTTTGGGTAGATGAATCTGGACCTCAGAGTAGAGGTGAGGTCTAGAAATACTAATCTGGAAGTAGATAGTAGTGAAAGCCATGAGAATAGATGAAATTACCCAGAGAAAAAGCATGGCTAGAAAAGAGTGGTTCCAATATTAAGACTTGGGGAATTCCAATATGTCAAGATCAGGTGGAGGTGAAGAATCCAAGAAAGAAGGCAGATAATTAGGACCAGTAACGTATGAGAAAAATCAGGAGATGCCTGGAGAGATGTTGTATGGAGAATGGTCAACAGTATCATCTCTGGCTGTGCAGCTGGGGAAGATAAAGCTGGATAAGTCCCCACTATACGGGCAACATGGAGATCTTTGCTGACCTTGATAAGAGAAGTTTCTGTGGCAGTGGAAATGGCTTAAGGATAAGCTGGAGAATTGCACTATCATACATCTCCACCAAATAAGAAAAGAGGAATAACAAGAGATAATAACACACAACGTCAAAACATGTAGGAAAGAAAAGAAGAGCAGACAAGCAATGCCAATACATTTTTAGAAGATGGAAAGTATGTGGGGCAGTAGAAATGGATTTGACACCTGTGTACCTGGAAGCAGTGGCAGGAATGAGAAATTTAATGAGGAATGAGGCAGTTTATCATGTAGAAGCCATTAGATGTTCTGCACTTGGATTCTCCAGGTATTTCAGGTACTACAGAAGGTAGAAGTGAGAAGCCTGGATGAAAACAGGAATTCTTATTGAAAGCTTTTAGAGAATGATTGAACTCACCAGTCCCCTTCCTTTCATGGCCCAGCAAGAGGACCCCATCCCCGTGTGCCTCTAACCTGCCCAAGGAGTCTTATTCTCTGGAGAGTTTGATTAGAGACTCTTGACTCTGAGACACTAGGACCAGCAAAAGGACAAGGCATGGAGTCCTAATAAGAGGAAAATGGTCACACTGAATTGTAGTTCCTGGACCCACTTCTCCTGCTCTACTCCCAGAATTTTGGCAACAGACTGGATGATAGATTGGAGGATTCTTCTCTGGAGAATCTAAATTACCCCTAAGAAAATACTGACATTTACTGATATTTTCAGAATCTTCCAGTAAAAAGGCACTGTCATGGTCAGTTTGGGCTTCCATAACAAAACACCATGTAGTCTGGGTGGGTCAAACAACGCATATTTATTTCTCATAATTCTGGAGGCTGGGAAGTCCAAGGTCAAGTAGTGTAAAGATTCCATTCCTAGTGAGGGCCCTCTTCCTGGTTTGTACATAGACACTGTCTTGCTGTGTCCTCACATGTTGCACACAGACACACAGACACACACACACACACAGACAGAGAGAGAGAGAGAGAGAGAGAGAGGGCTCTAGTCTTTCTTCCTCTTCTTATAAGAATAAGGATATACTTTATATCCTTATAATTGCATATAATTCTTACTATATAAGGAACTAATTCCATCATGGAGTCCAACCTTCATGTCTTCATCTAAACCTAATTACTTCCCAAAGGCTCAACTTCCAAATACCATTACATTGAGGCTTAGACCTTCAACAAATATTTGGTCCATAATAAGCACCCTAATATTTGTAGCTGACAAGCATCCCTCAACCTTGACATGCATGCAGAGATGCCTTTCAGAATATGGAGTAAGGCAAAGCATGATTGCTTTATTGGGAGGTGGAATCCCAGGGTAGAAAATAAGGGGAAAAGGAAGCAGGAAGAACAGGAAGCAAGTATAACATGATACAGTGACCTCTGCTCCCCAATAAATCACTAAAAGAAATAGCCATCACTTGACAGGTGTATCCCTTGGCTACATGGAACACCTCCACATGGTGGAGGGGGAAAAACTGAACACCCGGTAGACTGTTTCAAAGCTGTTTTTCCAATAGACTCTTCCAAAGCAGTAAGTAAGGAAATTAGAATAATTCAGTAAGTCCAATTTGAGAATTTGACTTTGAATCAGAATTTGAGAAAGGGGGAAGAGGGGAAAAATTATCAAAGATATAATATTTCTAAAACTGAACTTCATGGGTTTCCACATTGAAAGAGACACTAAATACCAAATACAATCAATACAAAGTGGTATTTTGGAAACAGCAACAGAGATGAGACACCAAAAGATTATTGAGAGAAAAGGAGGAGCATGCAGAATGTCATGGACTGCTGAGTTAAAACACAGAATACTAGATGAGGGTGGAGCTGTGACTTTGATATTCTGAGTCAACTTAGTCAATATGAGGTCAAGGTGGTTTTTGACATGTAAAGACTGAAGAATTTCCCTGCCATGTACATTGTATTAAAGAAAACTATTGGCGTATACATTCTAGCAATACAAAAGGAAAATGAGATCCAATACACAGAGGTGTGGTGGTCAGCTGACCACTCATGCTGACCCATGCTCCTTTCCTCCTGGGACACACTACTACCTTCCCTAGCTCCTCTTGCTGTTAAGTGTGGCCACGTGACTGACTCATAGCCACTTTAACAGTAGTGGTTACGGTGGCACCATTTCCAGGTGTGGCCTATAAAATCTTCCCACACATGTTCCTCTCTGTTCATTTCCCCTTTGGGCTAGCTGGAATGGGAATGGCTCCCAGGCAAACCTATGGGCTATGTTAAAGATGGCAGAGTGCCCCGGTCAATCTGGTCTCTGAGTGGCTACATGGAATAGGGCTTCCTGCAAACTAGTTCACCCTACCCACTATATAGTTATGCTTGTGTCTTAGTTTGGATTGCTATATCACAATACCACAGGCTGGGGAGCATAAACAATGAACATTTATTTCTCATGATTTTGAAGCTGGGAAATAAGTCCAAGATCAAGGCACTGCAATAGCCTCATTTTCTTAAAAGATTACCGACCCTGCCCTTAGGACCTGATTTAACCTTAATTACCTCCTAAAATGCCTATCTATAAACACTGAAGTTAGAGCTTCATCATGCACATGACACAGGAAGGGGAGACAGTGTGGTTCACAGCAGTGAGCAAGAAATAGACTTCAATAGTATGTGTTTTTATACATTTTGGAATCTGTTCATAATGGCAGTTACCTTACCTTGATTAATGATGCAACAGAGGAAAGAGTGAGGTGTCATGCACCAGGTCTTTTTAGAGGGCAACCAGCCTAACCTACCTGGGGTAGAAGTCAGAGGTCTTTAGGAGGGAGGTTGCCAGGTGAAAAAGGAACTGATGTGTTCAGGCGTCTGGCAAAAATTATTAGTAGAGTTTCAGCAGCTCTATCAGAACATTTACAAAAAATAAATGTTAGCTACATGGAAAGCTAAGCAAAGACAGTTTCAACTCTAGGATAAACCACAATACTCATAAGGAACAACTTGGGTCAAGCAGTGAATAGTTACTGCTTATAGTAACATCAGTGGCTGTGACTGCTGACTTAGCCAAACATTATAGTAAAGTGATATTGAGAGGATGAAGAAAGGGAAGTTCTCTCTCTCTCTCTCTCTCTCTCTCTCTCTCTCTGTGTGTGTGTGTGTGTGTGTATGTGTGTGTTTGTGCATGTGTGTCTTGACAGAGTTCAACTTCTATAACAGGAGGTGAATTTTATAAAATGAAAATAGTTGAAGAAATAGCAGTAAATAATTACCAGTAAAAACAGCATAAAAGTTGAAGGTGGTTTCCATTGGGAGTAGGATGGGGAAACAGGATTGTGGGCTGGGCAGAGGAGTATAAGTTTTCATTAAAGCCTTTTAGTACTAGCCAAATATTTAAAATTCTGTGCACATATTGATAAAAATCATTTACACATTGTACCTTTTTATCCTTTTTTTTTCAGTAAGGTTGAAGGAGAGGTGAAGAAGGAGCTATAGGAACTGTAAACAATTCCTTCAGGAAGCTTTACCTGCAAAGAGTAGCAAGGGGTGGGGGCAGCAGCCCAAACGTTTAAGGGAGGACTTAAACTTAAAAAAATTATAGTAATAATATTTAGTTAACACATCAATTAGTGCAGCATTTATAATGAAGAACAAAGTCTCATACTCCAAAAAATTATAGTAATAATATTTAGTTAACACATCAATTAGTGCAGGGTTTATAATGAAGAACAAAGTCTTCTGCTCCACCCTTTCCAACGCATTGTTTTCTGTTCACTTATAAACATATCCATGCTGGCTGTTCCCAATACCCTACTGTCCACATGAACACAGTTTCCTGCTGGTGAGAGAAAGGCACAGACAATGATATCTGCTAAGGGACTGGGGCAACCCGTCTCCAGTGAGGGAGCAACTGCCTCTGGCGCAATCCTCTGCGCTGTTCTTTCCACACCCCAAGCCCTTCAGAGGGAACGAGTGCCCAGAGGGGAGGCTAGAAAGTCAGAAGTCAGGGCATTTCTGCAGTACTGCTCTGCAAAATCCCATGGACCCTGAGAGTCACAATGTCCCACTAGGAAAATGCCGGTGCAAATGTGAAAGAAAAAAATCAATTTCGTTTACAGCATCGCTGAAAGTGAGAAACAAATTTGACTGGGGAAGTGAAATGAGTATCTCTGCCCCTCTTGAGAAGCAAAGGGAAAAATGAGCTCAAAAAAGCTTTTCTGTTGACATCTTTGTCCAGACCTCCTGTGACCATAATTATAACGTAAACAGGCATAGAGTAGTTCTTGTGGTGACGCTTTTACTGAGAGTATTGTGGTTAGGGATGTATTTTATTGCACTCAAGTGCCTATAACCATAACAATATGTTGTAAGCATATAATGTTTACTTTCTGAACATTAGTGAAGCAACCATACTGGTACATAACTACCCAAACTACAAAACTATGAAAAATTTCAAAACAAAAATCCCCTTAGGAAAATGACTTAGCTGGTCTGCAGATCATTATCTAATGATTTTTAAAGATTACATTTTAAATTACTTGGCATCCTGTGCTCCTTCTTTTCCCCACACATTTAAGAGGATGATAGATCTGTCTAGTTTAATGTAATATAATCCATTATATAAAGCACTGAACTTGAATACTGAATAGGAAGGACTTGTGCAAATATGTATACCGTACACCACTGCTCTGGAGTGGAAATTCATTTTGGAGGCAGGTTGTGGTAAGTAACACAACATACCTGCTGAAAATGGTTGGGAAGAATCAGCCAACCATTTTCAAGATACTTCATAAGTCTTCCCTATTGGGGACCTTGGGGACCTTCCTCTTTGATGTTTCCCGTGATACTGTCAGTCATACTGAAATGTTGACGGGGCATAAAGGCACCTCATCTTTTAGGTGTGCATGAGATTACATCAACCTAGAGAGGGGAACACAGATGACTTCCAGGACTAGACAGGAAAGTGAAATGGGAGGGATGGTGAGTCCCAAGAGTACATACATGAAATTAAACCTACACATACACATACACATTCACATACATATACACATGCACCAGCCACATCAAGTTGTCCAAACAAGGATCTGCTGGTCACATCTTCCTAAGAGCTACCAGTTTACGATCTCTGCTTAGCTGTAGAAAAGTTCCTCTGTCCAAACTGTGGGATCATAACAGATCTCAAGAGTCGGTAGGATGTCTGACCCCATCCTGGAACAGAGCGATTTTGTCCTAAGGTAGTTAATCCAAAATGATTGCCTGAAGTCCCACCCACCCTTCAAGGCCTGCTCAAGCCCACCTCCTCCATGCAATCATTCCATCCTCCCGTGAGGCTGTGCCTTGCCTCTGCAGTCCTTGCTGTGTCCCAGTGTCACAGTCATTCTAGTGTCTTCTATTTCTTTTCTTTTCATTTCTTTTTTTTTTCTTTACATAGTTAAACCAGATCAGTTGGAATACTTTAAACATTTTAATTTGTATGTGATATTTTATACATTCAAATTTATCAAAATTTCTGATTACTGTCAGTATAGAATTAGAAAAGTTAAATTGCTAGGCCAAAGTGATTTAATATTTCATCATTCTTTATTTGTTTATTTTTGTTTTTATTTATTTATTTTTTTTTTAATTGCATTTTAGGTTTGGGGGTACATGTGAAGAACATGCAAGGTTGTTGCATAGGTACACACATGACAGTGTGATTTGCTGCCTTCCTCCCTTCACCTATATCTGGCATTTCTCCCCATGCTATCTCTCCCCAACTCCCCACCCCCCGCTGTCCCTCCCCTATTTCCCCCCAACAGACCCCAGTGTGTGATGCTCCCTTCCCTGTGTCAATGTGTTCTCATTGTTCAACACCCGCCTATAAGTGAGAACATGCGGTGTTTGATTTTCTGTTCTTGTGTCAGTTTGCTGAGAATGATAGTTTCTAGGTTCATCCATGTCCCTACAGAGGACACGAACTCATCGTTTTTGATGGCTGCATAATATTCCGTGGTGTATATGTGCCACATTTTCCCTGTCCAGTCTATCATTGATGGGCATTTGGGTTGGTTCCAGGACTTTGCTATTGTGAACAGTGCTGCAATGAACATTCGTGTGCATGTGTCCTTATAGTAGAACAATTTATAATTCTTTGGATATGTACCCAGTAATGGGATTGCTAGGTCAAATGGAATTTCTATTTCTAGGTCCTTGAGGAATCGCCACACTGTCTTCCACAATGGTTGAACTAATTTACACTCCCACCAACAGTGCAAAAGTGTTCCTATTTCTCCACATCCTCTCCAGCATCTGTTGTCTCCAGATTTTTTAATGATCGCCATTCTAACTGCTGTGAGATGGTATCTCAATGTGGTTTTGATTCGCATTTCTCTAATGACCAGTGATGATGAGCATTTTTTCATATGTTTGTTGGCCTCATGTATGTCTTCTTTTGTAAAGTGTCTGTTCATATCCTTTGCCCACTTTTGAATGGGCTTGTTTGTTTTTTTTTGGAAATCTGTTTTAGTTCTTTGTAAATTCTGGATATCAGCCCTTTGTAAGATGGGTAGACTGCAAAAATTTTTTCCCATTCTGTTGATTGCTGATTCACTGTAATGACTGTTTCTTTTGCCGTGCAGAAGCTGTGGAGTTTGATTAGGTCCCATTTGTCTATTTTGGCTTTTGTTGCCAATGCTTTTGGTGTTTTGATCATGAAGTCCTTGCCTACACCTATGTCCTGAATGGTTTTGCCTAGATTTTCTTCGAGGGTTTTTATGGTGTTAGGTCTTATGTTTAAGTCTTTAATCCATCTGGAGTTAATTTTAGTGTAAGGTGTCAGGAAGGGGTCCAGTTTCTGCTTTCTGCACATGGCTAGCCAGTTTTCCCAACACCATTTATTAAACAGGGAATCCTTTCCCCATTGCTTGATTTTGTCAGGTTTGTCAAAGATTGGATGGTTGTAGATATGTTGTGTTGCCTCCGAGGCCTCTGTTCTGTTCCATTGATCTATACCTCTGTTTTGGTACCAGTACCCTGCTGCTTTGATTACTGTAGCCTTGTAGTATAGTTTGAAGTCAGGTAGTGTGATGCCTCCCACTTTGTTCTTTTTGCTTAGAATTGACTTGGCTATGCGGGCTCTCTTTTGGATCCATATGAAGTGTAAGGTGTTTTATTCCAGTTCTGTGAAGAAGGTCATTGGTAGCTTGGTGGGGATAGCATTGAATCTGTAAATTCCTTTGGGCAGTATGGCCATTTTCACGATATTGATTCTTCCTAACCATGAGCATGGGATGTTTGTGTCCTCTCTTATTTCCTTTCGTAGTGATTTGTAGTTCTTCTTGAGGAGGTCCTTTATGTTCCTTGTTAGTTGTATTCCTAGGTATTTTATTCTCTTTGTGGCAATTGTGAATGGCAGTTCATTCTTGATTTGGCTCTAAGTCTGTTATTGGTGTGTGGGAATACTTGTGATTTTTGCACATTGATTTTGTATCCTGAGACTTTGCCGAAGTTGCTTATCAGTTTCAGGAGATTTTGGGCTGAGATGATGGGGTCTTCTAGATATACAATCATGTCGTCTGCAAATAGAGACTATTTGACTTCCTCCTTTCCTATTTGAATACCTTTATTTCTTTTTCTTGCCTGATTACTCTGGCTAGAACTTCCAGTACTATGTTGAATAGGTGTGGTGAGAGAGGGCATCCTTGTCTAATGCCAGATTTCAAAGGGAATGCTTCCAGTTTTTGCCCATTCAGTATGATATTGGCTGTTGGCTTGTCATAAATAGCTTTTATTATTTTGAGATACGTTTCATCAATACCTAGTTTATTGAGGGTTTTTAGTATAAAGGGCTGTTGAATTTTGTCAAAGGCCTTCTCTGCATCAATTGAGATAATCATGTGGTTTTTGTCTTTGGTTTTGTTTATGTGGTCAATTACATTTATAGACTTGCATATGTTGAACCAGCCTTGCATCCCCGGGATGAATCCTACTTGATCATGGTGGATAAGCTTTTTGATGTGCTGTTGCAATCAGCTTGCCAGTATTTTATTGAAGATTTTGCATCTATGTTCATCATGGATATTGGCCTGAAGTTTTCTTTTCTTGCTGAGTCTCTGCCGGGTTTTGGTGTCAGGATGATGTTGGTCTCATAAAATAATTTGGGAAGAATTCCCTCTTCATGGATTATTTGGAATAGTTTCAGAAGAAATGGTACCAGCTCCTCTGTGTATGTCTGGTAGAATTCGGCTGTGAACCCATATGGACCTGGGCTTTTTTTGAGCAGTAGGCTCTTAATTGCTGCCACCACTTCAGACCTTGTTATTGGGCTATTCAGAGTTTCGACTTCTTCCTGGTTTAGGCTTGGCAGGAGGCAAGTGTCCAGGAATTTATTTATATCTTCCAGGTTTACTAGTTTATGTGCGTAGAGTTGTTTGTAATAATCTCTGATAATGGCTTGAATTTCTGTGGAATCTGTGGTGATATCCCCTTTATCGTTTTTTATTGCATCTATTTGATTATTCTCTCTTTTCTTTTTTATTAATCTGGCTAGTGGTCTGTCTATTTTGTTGATCTTTTTGAAAAACCAGCTCCTGGATTTATTGATTTTTTGAAGGGTTTTTTTGTGTCTCTGTCTCCTTCAGTTCTGCTCTGATCTTAGTTATTTCTTGTCTTCTGCTAGGTTTTGAATTTTTTTGATCTTGCTCTTCTAGCTCTTTCAATTTTGACGATAGGGTATCAGTTTTTGATCTCTCCTTGCTTCTCATGTGGGCATTTATTGCTATATATTTTCCTCTAGAGACTGCTTTAAATGTGTCGCAGAGATTCTGGTACATTGTGTCTTCATTCTCATTGATTTCAAAGAAGATCTTTATTTCTGTCTTCATTTCACTGTTTATCCAGTCAACGTTCGAGAGCCAGTTGTTCAGTTTCCATGAAGCTGTGCAGTTCTGAGTTAGTTTCTGAATTCTGAGTTCTAACTTGATTGCACTGTGGTCTGAGAGACTGTTATGATTTCCATTCTTTTGCATTTGCTGAGGAGTGATTTACTTCCAATTATATGGTCGGTTTTAGAGTAGGTGTGATGTGGAGCTGAGAAGAATGTATATTCTGTGGATTTGGGGTGGAGAGTTCTGTAAATGTCTATTAGGTTTGCTTGTTCCAGGTCTAAGTTCTAGTCCTGGATATCCTTGTTAATTTTCTGTCTCATTGATTTGTCTAATACTGACAATGGGGTGTTAAAGTCTCCCACTATTATTGTGTAGGAGACTAAGTCTCTTTGTAAGTCATTAAGAACTTGCCTTATGTATCTGGGTGCTCCTGTATTGGGTGTGTATATATTTAGAATTGTTAGCTCTTCTTGTTGCATTGATCCTTTTACCATTATGTAATGTCCTTCTTTGTCTCTTTTGATCTTTGTTGGTTTAAAGTCTATTTTATCAGAGATGAGAATTGCAACTTCTGCTTTTTTTTTGCTCTCCATTTGCTTGGTAAATCTTCCTCCATCCCTTTATTTTGAGCCTTTGTGTATCCTTGCATGTTAGATGGGTTCCCTGGATACAGCACACCGATGGGTTTTGGCTTTTTAATCCAATTTGCCAGTCTGTGTCTTTTGATTGGGGCATTTAGTCCATTTACATTTAGGGTTAATATTGTTAATAGTAACCCAGTGTCTTCTATTTCTGTGCCTGGGACATGTGTCATCTTCGGCGCATGGATCTCAATGCCCGGCCTTTCCTATAAACCCTATAAAACTGTAAAATTTAAACTAAAGGATTTCTGAGCATTTTGATTGACTTATAGAAATTATAAAAGATTCTAGAACTATATCCAAATGAAAGCGTACCTCCTACCCAAGATATTCTCTTGGTGTTTCCCAGAATCATGTTCTTCAGAACAGTAGTCTCAAGAAGTACTCCCTAAAAACTGCTCTGTGGTCAAACGCAGTGTTCCATATCCTGATTAGGAGTCACAAGGCATGTTGGCATTGTCAGGACCCTGAGAAAATTAGAAGAGTTTAAATAAAACATTTCTTTTCACCCAGACTTCTCTTCATAAATTTGACCACAGAATCCCTTTTTTAATTTATTTACTGGAGAAAAGGCATACAAATGTATTAATATGTGTGCAGGGAGGATGACAGTGATTACCCTTAGAATCCCTTTTAATAGAACAATTTAATGGCTTATTCCTTGGAATGCAGACCTTGGGGAGGCAGCATCTTTTGGTGAGGACATAGATTCTGGCCCCAGGCTGCCTGCACTTCAGTCCTCAGCATTCATTGTCCTTGGGAAAGTTATGTGACATCCTCATGCCTAAACTCTCTCATCTATAAAATTGGCATAATAATAGGACATATTATTACAGGCTTATTATGAAGATTACATGCATTAATACATGTAAAGTATGTACCTCAGCCTAGATTTGGCATTTACGCTAGAAAATCAGGCCTTTCTTCCCACTCCAAATTCAGGAACAATTGAAAAATAAGATACACATCAAATGATTTGCTTTGCTACCAATGAACTCTATTGAGAGAAGGCGATCCACTTCCTGGCCATCCTCACTTCACTTTTATTCAATTCAACCCTTTTAGTTACTGAACAGGATGAAGATGCAGGTTTCTTTATAGGGGAAGGCAGTCTACAGCAGGGTGAGTGGAGAAAGTGTCTCATGTACTAGTTTGCTAGAGCTTAGAACAACAGAAATGTATGGTCTCACAGCGCTGGGGATTAGAAGTCTGAAATTAAGATGTCAGGAGGGCCACGCTCCCTCTGAGGCTTATCAGGGAAGAACCCTTCCTTGCCTCTTCCATCTTCTGGTAGTCCCACCCATTCCTTGGTTGTGGCAGCATTAACTCTAATCTCTGCCTTCATTGTCACATGGTGTTCCGCCTGCCCATGATTTTACCTTCCCTCTTCTTACATCTGTCTCTGTCCAGATGTCCTCATTTTATGAGGAAATCCATCATATTGAATTAGGGAACCATACTAATAACCTCATTTTAACTTGATGATTTCTTTAAAAACTCTAATTCCAAATAAGTTCACACTCTAAGGCATTGGGGGGTTGGGAATTTAACATCATTTTCCTTGGGGAACATAATTCAGCCCATAACATCCTGAGATCAGGCCCTCTAAAAGACAGAGAAAAATCATTGAAGACCAACATTATTTCTTCTTTCCTACGTCACCAATCAGAGATATCATTCCTCCTTTATTAGGAAGGAGACAGGGAGGGATAAAGAGTTCAGAAGTGTTTCTTGTCCCATCCTCCTAGGGCTGGAGTTTAGAAATTTCCCTTTAACCCTGTGAAAAATGAAGAGGTAGGGATGGACTTCTTTATCCCCAACTCCAAAACATAACCCAAGGATAGCATTGGGATTAAATAGGTATTTGGAACTGCCTATGGCCATGCCTTAAAATTTCTCAGTTGGGGTCCCTCCATCTCTCCTTGGGCTCAACAGTGTACCTGTTTGTACTGGAAAAACTGGTTGCCTAGACACTGGGAGACTTGAGCTCTCTTTCATGTTGCACTAGTGGCCACCTCCAATTGGCTTTTTTGGGACCTACATCCTTTCAAGGCTGCTTTTTTAATTGTTGTTGCCAACACGCTCATTGGCCTTGGAAACAGCTTTTAACAGATAATGCTCAATAACAATTTGTATTTATATTTTTAGCAAAGACTTGGGAGACCGGAACTGATATTCAATAATGAGAAGAAAATGGAGTGACACATGGGCAAAGATCATTTCAAATAGCAATGGATACAACAAGCCTGATATCTTCATTTGGGGGGAGGACCTAACAACTGCTGAGCGTTCATCAAGTGCTGGAATGAACTCATTTAGTCCTCATACCCTGTGAGGCTTGATGGTGGGCTGTGGGTTGGGCCATCCATTTCCAGAGCTTGAATTCTTAACCACTGAGCTACACAGTCTCCATTGTATAAATTACAGTGGGTTTCACTTACCTCTTTACTGTAAGAGCAGTTTGTATAAATTCTTCCACATCACTTAATAAATTCGGAATAATCCTCTTTCCTTTGACCTCCTCTTACTCCTTAGATTTTGAGCCCCTGCAGGACAGGAGCCCATCTATACTCATTTTTATTGGCTAATTTACTGTCTCTCATTTTGTTGGTAAGTTTTTAGTTAAATGCATGACTACTGTTCTTGCCAAAGAAGCTTTTGAAGAGTTTTCTGTTCTACACAGTTATCACAGTCTTTTTTCTTATTTATTTACATTGCTGTTTCATAATCTGCCACAATTATCATAGTCTTGAAAGTAACATGGTTCATGTATGGTGATTGCTTCAAACCCAGAAACAAAAATGTCCAGGCTAATGATCTATATGCAGAAAGTGAGATCATTCTTCTTCACCAACTAGAACTTTCTCCACAGTTTTAATGGACAAAGCCCAATTTCTTCCTGGACCTCTAAGTGGAAGCATCCAGAGGGTAGTGCTTGGTGCTGAGTGGCAGAATGTCTTCAGGGAACCTGCTGAGCGGTCACTTAAATAGGCTCTTCCTAGGCTCAGGGGGACAGGGTGACTCTGGGCCATTGTTAGTAAAGAACTGCAGATTGATTCCATGCTCTGCCCAAATGTGGAGTTCGAATACATAGTGAAATTGCAGACAAAAGAATGACTTTTTTGTTACGTTCTACTTCTTATGAGTCACCAGATTCCTGAATCACCTGTGGCTCAGGCCTGATCTAATATAATCACAGAAGAAAATGCATATATTAGACGAATCTCAAAAGCTAGCAATAACCCACCACGTGACCTGTTTTGGGAGATAGAAGGTGAAGAAGCCTCGGCTAATTAGCTACTTATTAAAGTAAACAGCTTGCTCTTTGTGCTACTCTGGACAACTTTTTCATACAGAATAAATGAAAGAGCAGGAGGAAATAATATATTCATGGGAAAATGCAGCTGGAGGCTGATTGGGAGCCAGATGGTAGGAATCGTGGCAAAGAGTAAGTCTATTTTGTTTTCTAAACTCAAAGAAGAGAGGGAAAAATGGATATTGCTTCTTAGTCCAGTGGTCTCTGGGCTACCTAGATCTTTAGATATTTGTTCAGTAGCTTCTGTGTCTTAAGTCATTCCTTTGTTTATTTATTCATTTATTCAACAAGCCTTCATTGTGGATCTATTGTTTGCCAGGCACTCAGTAGGACACTGAGAGCACAGAGATGAATGAAACCTAGTGCCCATTCTCCAGAATTTAACGAAAAATTCAAATGTAGAAATGGAGTAGGCTAAAAGCAGCACCTTGAAGGCAGGGAGAGAGACTTATTTTACTGTTGTATCACCAACACTGTGGTGACTGGTATGTAGCAGGCATTTAATAAATATTTATTGAGTGACTTAGTGAAGGCATTAGCCATACATTAATAAAACAGTTACATGGTAGTGTTAAACTACCAAAAATACATGTAATAATATGGTTAAAGGCTTCAATAATTACCAAAAAGTGATTTGCAGGGCAGGAATTCAATTAGGATTTGCTAGTTGGGAAAAATGTCTCAATATAATGTACACAATAGACATTCTCTAATATATTGAATCCTCAACTGTGTTGCAGTGCTGCTGAGTTTCAACTATGCCTTCATCCTGACTTACAAGTTCCAGAGTATAGCATCTTCTTTCTTAAGCTAGTATTTCATTTAGCTGTGGCTCAACCTGAACAAAACAACTGACATAAAAAGGACGTCAGTTGTTCTAGTTACCGCTGTGAAAAGAATAACATGGCATGGGAAAACAGTTGCTTTGAAGATATTTATAACAGTTGGTGTGTTTATATTCTTATTGATTTCTGATAGCACTTTAAAAACAGAAGTCATAAATTATGCATAGCCAAGACCAATAGGAACTGCAAGGGAACTACATTTAAAAGAAGTGGCCCAAGAACTGTAAAGTCAGCTGGCATAGAGCAAGAATTTCTGATAATAATTTATTTGTTATAGTTACTAGTTGTATTTATGGCCTTGGGAGATGCTAAGGAGTGTCTCTGGTGTGATTACAGCCATGGGTCTGAAGCCACCTATGAAGAGTGCACACCTGACCCAGGGCCTGCCTAGAACTCTGTGATGAACCTAGGGGTAATTAATGGGAGGGGCCCTGGGACTATGCTATTCATCACAGATTGCCTTTCGAGGGCCACTGACTTCTGAGTCCCTCTCATGAGACTCTGTCCTCTATGACTGAGCAGAATTCTCCTTATGGCATGCAAAGGGATTAACAGACATTCCGGATGAGAATGTGATAGGGTTGCATTTATTCAACAGCAGGGCCAGCGAAACTGCTAGTTTGAACATCCCTTAACTATGATTTGCCCCATAGCTGCATAAGGAAGTCTAAAGGCAATAGCAATCCTGCAACGAAGTGGTGGCATGCACATTAAGCTCCCCTAGTTAGAGAGCTCTAGGGATGAAGGATTGGACTTGGCGCTTATATGATGTGGTCTCCATGGAGTCCAGGTTTAACAACACGTGGCAATTTGATTTGAGGCAATGTGAAAGGTAACATTCCCCAACTCCACCTAACAACATTAGAAGACAGTTATTGGGAATGCTTAATGCCTTCTAGCTGTTCAGATGGAGAAAGATATCCGGAAGAAAGTGGAGAAGGTATAAAATCTATGTGATCTATATGGAGAACACAGGGAAACATCCAAATAGCTTCTGTCTATCATGCAAAGGGATTGCATGGCCACCTGTTGTTAGCCCTCTCCTGCTAGGACCAGACAGGACATGAGCTAGTTGCTCTTCTGAAGGATGCCTGAGTGATCCCGGACTGGATAACATCTCTGGGCATGCTACCCTGTGACAATTAAAAGATACACCTCAACCTTTTTTTAAAAAAAACTTCATCTTGCGGCAGGAACACAGAACCTTTAGAAGATGTTTGATCAATGTACTGAGACCTTTTTGCCTGACATGCAATGTGGAAATAAAGTTTATTCTTTCAACAAATACTTATTTATTGAGTGTTTGCTACATTCTAGTTGCTGGGGCTACAGTAGTAAGTGAGAAACCCAGACTGCCTTGATGGAGCTTGCTATTAGCCTAATGAGGGAAGACACTTTAAAACCAAGTCACAAAAAATAGATATGTATTTTCAAATAGTGAAATTTATTGTGAAAAAGAAGTATCAGTACTTGAGGTGGCTACAGGAGATTCTAATTTAGAAGTGGGGGATTGGGGAAGGCCATGGTTTGAGTAAACTGAGAATTAAAGGCTGGGTCAGAGTCGGTAATGATGTGTGTGTGTGTGTGCGTGTGTGTGTGTGTGTGTGTGCGTGTGTTTGAGTGTGTGTGTGTGTGTGTGTGTGTGTGTACCTGTGCCTGTGTGTTCAAAAGGTTGGAGATGAATGTTGGAGAGATGGAAAGTATCCTAGGCTGAAGGTCTTGTGAGGGAAGATGTGCCCTATTGAGGAACTGAAAGCCAGTGTGTTTTCTCATGGTGGCAGAGGAGAAGATGGCCATGTTGAGCATCTGGGATATTATCACAAAAGTGGGGGTGTGTTTGTCAATAACTCGAAGTTGGATGATGGAGTGGGGCGCAACAGTGCTTATCAGCAGAGCTTCCTCAAAGGGCGCAGGGATTAGAATGTGACCTTGAGTCCATCACCCATAAAACAGGGTCACATTTTACAGCACATTTTGTAGGTTATCAATGCTGGTGATGGTACTTTATCAAGATTATAAGAAAGGCATACAGTCATGCAAGGTTATAGGAGATCCAGTCGCGATTGGTTCTCCCCCAAATGTTAGATGCCATGAGCATGTGTGTGACCATTGAGATGGCAGAGACGGTGAGCAGACAGGGTGCCAGTGGAAACGGAATCTGAAGGCAGCTTTTGACCCAACATTCCACGCTAACAAGCCTCTCCCTGTGAGCTGTTCCCTCCTGCTCCTCAGCTCAAGAAATAGAGGAACAGTTAAATAAATCGTAAATCAATCACCAGACTCTGCCTGAGCTTGAAAAAAAATTGCTGTATGTTTTTTAGGAAAGAGTAACCAAAAAATACCAGGCTGCAAAACTTTCACATCCCAAAGAATGCCTATGGGTCTGCCCACATTTGCAATGCCTGGACTGGGATTTTGTTTTCGATAAATATCTCTCTTTTTTTTTTTTTTTTTTTGAGATGGGGTTTCACTCTTGTTGCCCAGGCTGGAGTGCAATGGTGTGATCTTGACTCACTGCAACCTCCCCCTCCCAGGTTCAAGCAATTATCCTGCCTCAGCCTCCCAAGTAGCCTGAGATTACAGGCATGCACCACTACGCCCAGCTAATTTTTATATTTTTAGTAGAGACAGAGTTTTTGAATGTTGGTCAGGCTGGTCTTGAACTCCGAACTCAGGTGATCCACCTGCCTTGGCCTCCCAAAGTGCTGGGATTACAGATGTGAACCACTGCTCCTGGCCTCGATAAATATTTTAGCAGTAATCCTAAGGAGGATGCACTTAATATTTTTTTTGTAAGAATGCAATTCAACATGCTTTGCATTTCACCTGGAAAGTGATTTCTTTTAAATTTGGTGTATTGGAAGCCTGTCTACGATTGTATCTCAAAATTCCAACCCCAGTGAACCAGGGGAAACCATATGGATTAGCAGAGGAAAACACTATCATTTTAAGCTATGGTTTTATCAGTTCAACTGCCAAATATTTCTTTAAAAGGGAGTTGCATAAAAGGATTCTATATAGGCCACCAGATGGGTCGTATAATCCATTGTTTGCAGGTGTATTAAGTCAGAAGAGTAATACATTCTTGGCTTTTAGCAAATATTACAGATCACAGTCATGTGTACCACAGAATGAATCTCAATGGGTTGGAGAGGCAATGGACTAATTGTTTCAGAAGATTGAGAATGAACAAAAATGTGCTAGGAATGTGCAGTATATACAAACCTCACACTCTGCTCAGCAGATGACTGGCAGTCTCTGGTCTTCAGACAGTAAATCTGAATGAATATGTACCCTATTATATGCCTTACTTCATAGAAAAATAACTTTTCTTTCCTCTGTCTCATTTGCTTAATCTTAAGAAAATAATAGTAACCTACCAGCTAAGAACTATTGCCATGAGGAAAAGTGATTATAAAGCTATTGGCAAATGTAGGCTAGATCCACAGAACTGAGCAGAATAAGGTTTCAACAAATATTTCTCAGGTCCTACTTGCCACAGGATTGTGAAGCTGGCCTTCTAGACAACACAGCCAGACTGTTCTCATTGCCTTGCAAAGTTTGGATTTTGGAGACTGGATATAGCCAGCTGGACTAGACAATTTAACCATAAAACGTGAAATAAACAAGAGCACTACAGACCCAGTATTACAAAAATACTGTAACACTGCCGATTGAGACCCACTTTAAAAATCCAATGATTCTCTACTACAATGCAAAGAAAACCAGCACCTCTCAGCTGTGAAAATGGCATGAAGGTGAGAGAGTTAAACTCTGATTACCATTTTGAGCCCAAATGATTTCAAATGCTTCTTGCCATATTTTAACTCTTTCAAAATTAATTTGTTCTTTGCAGTTACCTCAGGTTCAATGAGTTTACGGGCCCATTTAGGCAACATGCTGATGTTTTAAGTAATAATCCCGAAAATGATGGTTGGATTTAATAATTAATATTGGGGAAGTAGCGCTAATAAAAAGAGAAAGGATTACTTTGCCCATGCTAAGCACTATTTTATTTAAAATTGGATAGAAATCTCTTCTGATTTAAAAATTTGCATTGGTACTATGGTATTACAGCTAAAGTAGATTAGGGTATTATGAAATGGAAAATGCTCTTTAATTTGTCTATTCGTTGAGTCTCACATTTATGAAGTTTTTTTTGTAATTTCCCAACAAGTAGTGAAGTCCTTAAAAACAAGTAAATGCTAAGTGCATCAAGGTGTATAACTTTTTCAATAAACCGAGTGTTTCTAATATAGCTATAATCAAGAAAAAAACTTAAAAAATAGTAAGTAAAATTTAACTTTGCTTATCATATGCTTAAAGTTTTACATATGTTAATAAATTGTCAGATGAAATCCAAATCTTGTTAATAATTTTAAAAGGGGAGGAGAGAATGTTTAGCAGCTGAACTACAGTAGTTTGGAGTTGCAACAATTGAGATACTAGTTTTGAGTATACAGTTAAGCTATTGATCATAAATTAGCTAAGCACCCCATCTTCTTGCCTGGCTCCCACCAGCTGTCTTTATTTGAATACCCTTCATGTGACGCAGTGAAAACCTGAGGAAAGGATGGCTATTTTGACACTGTTTCTTTGGATTCCTTGGCAGAGAAACAAACTCACTGCCTAAAATATCATAAGGTCTTGCAGTAGATCAGCAAAAACCTTTTAGATATGAACCATGCCTATTTTAGGTACTTAATGCATTTTAGATGCTGAAAAAGTAGGCACCATGAACAAATGCTTTTTTATTATGTTTCTATCCTGATGCATGAGAACATAAACTCTATCTGCCAACTGTGGGAATTAACTTCAATTAATTAATTTTATAATACTTAAGAGGATTTTAAATTATTTTTAATGTTAGGTAAAGCATAATACTGTTATTTCTAGTCTGATTAGTTTCAATACCTGAGAGTATGACTATGTTTCCCTCAAGGATCTGTGCTTGGACTTTGATTTGCAGATTTTCTTCACTCCATCTTCTAATTCTCTTTTTAAAATGTTATCTATTTTTTCCTTTGCCAAGTCCTGCTGGATTCTCTTGAGGTCATTTCATAGATTGCTAGACTCCATTAGAAGGAGGAAAGCCAGTCCAATGTTAATTTAGGAGTTGTAGTAATTGAGGTGATAAGATAGAAAACTCAGTAACAAATTACTTTCTTTGCACTATTTCAGGAGTTTTGACTCACCTCAGTTCCAATATTATTTCTGTACAACTTTTGCAAGTTTCACTAAACAATAAAATAATATGTCTGAAGATATGGTCCATGCATTCTGGGCAATTTCTGTCTAAAGCAATTAGTAAGAATATATGGGGCTTGGCATAGTCTTTAAATGGGATTTGCCTCAATCATGCTTTAGTGATCAATAGCTTATAAAATACTCCTAGGTTTGCATATTATTGAACAACTTGGTCTACCCATAGTCTGTAATTCACTTTTGGGACTTTAAAACAATTTAATTCCATTGTCATTCTGGATAAAATAAGCTGTTATAAATCCAGGTAAGGTGGAAGCTTTCAGCTGTTCAGGGATTATGTTCTTTCCTTATTCTAAATTATAGAGACATATGTGAACCCATGGCTTACAAGCTAGGGATGCTGTTTCCAAATTCCCTTGCAGCTAGAGATGGCCATGTATCCAATGTCTCCCTGATGGAATATCGATGGAAGTGATATGTGCTATTTCCAGGTGAAGATTTGGAAACACTGCATGTTCCCCGCTCCATTCTCTTTCCCATCTCTGGTGGTAAACATGGGCCATTCTGGGACTGAGTTTCAACCATGAAGTTGAGGAAAACTCCCTAAACAATGCAGAATAAACAAGAGTCATTCATTCTTTCAACTAATATTTACTGAGTCTACTCCATGCAGGTGATGGTGGCAACAGCCTGTGTGGGGCAGCTGTTGTGGGGATGCCAGCTGCTGCAGGAGAGGCATGGCTGGGCTGCATGCTCCGCAGAGCTGGTGGGGGGTGACAGCCCTGTCCTAAAATTTAACTTTGCATACCATATGCTAAAAGTTTTACAAATATGTAAAATATATTTGTAAATACATATTTATAAAACTTTTAGCATATGGTATGCAAAGTTAAAATTTGTAAAACTTTGCCAAGTTGGCAGGGCGGGAGCCCTGTTCTCCTGGGCACAGCTGCAGCCACCTAGCCTCAGCTCCAGTTTTGGACATCCCTGCCCTTTTGGGGGACCAGGAAGCCTCTTCCCCCTGTAGGCTTGAAAGTGCCTACTCTTGCTCCCTGGCCTCTTCCCTGTTCCTGGCATCCACTCCTAGGCAAAGAAAAGTTGTGGCTGAGCCTGGGTGCTGTCTCAGCCTGGCTGTGTGTGCGTGTGCTTGGGGAAACACTGACATGCCAGCCTCCTGCCGACTTGATCCCCTCAGGATTTTGATAGCACAGAAGTTAGGCTGAAGTGGGGATAAGGGTGGTTCACATACTAGCTTGCAGTCCCCCTTTGGGCATGAACAGACTTGGTGCCATGGAAGGCATGCTAATGGCAGTGGGAGGCAAACAGGCTCCTGGGTAGAAAGGGGTGGGTCCCTGCTGAAATCCTCCTTCAAGTCAGGGAAGTGCTGAAGTCTGCGGGCCAGGCTGCCAGTTCTGGGTGGAGTCTGCTGCAAAGTGAGAACTTATGGTGCTTTTTCCAGGCCTGCTCATGGCCACCCATGGACCAATCAGCATGAACTTCCTCCCTTCTGAGCCCATAAAAACCCTAAACTCAGGCAGACCCACACAGATGTTGGGTCTACCAGCTGTAGGAGGGAGCTACCAACTTTGGGTCTACTTGACTCATTGGGAGGACCTGCCTGTGGAAAGGAGCTACCCACTCAGGTCTTCTGAGTAAAGCTCCCCTCTGCCTTGCTCACTCTCTAGTCATCCATGTACCTCATTCTTCCTGGACATGGGACAAGAACTCAGGACCCACTGAATGGTAGGGCTTAATGAGCTGTAATACAAACAGAGCTGAAACATGTACCCTCAACCCCCACTCACCAGTTGCTGGCATCAAGAAGGAGAGAAGAGCTGTGACCCTTTGGGGAGCTCACACCTACATGCTATCTGAGCCATGGCTGTGACACCCTTTTTGGGGCTCTGTGGTTCTTAGTGTCTCCAAGCTTCCAGGCACCACTGTGTTCTCCTCATCCAGATGTGGGTACCCACAGCAGAAGCTGCTTGCAGTACACCTGGTCCAGCTGCAGACTCGAATGACTACCCTTCCTGGTGAAACAGCCCGTGTGCCTAGCTATGCACAGTGGCTGGACCCTGCACTTGCTCACTCACACACCCCTCACTGTTCTGCGACTGGCTTGACCTTGGCAGGTGTGGGAGCCAGGCCAGTAGTGCAAGCCAAGCACAGCGTACCAGACCAAGTGGGCGGAATGAACCCAGTGGACATGAGCAATGCTCAGGCAGAAGGCACCACCAGCCACAAAGGTTTCTGGTTGGTGAAGTGACACCTCAAGGATCCCATGACAGAGACAGCATTCAAAATGCTGGTGACATGTCAGTGAAAAAAGAGAACAAAATCCCTGCCCTCCTTGAACTCAGACAGACAAAAAAAAGGTAAATAAGTATAATGTATAGTTTATTAGGAATAAATGCTAAGGAAAAAAATAAAGCAGGGAGGAAAGATTTGAAATGCCAACTTGGTATTAAGCCATTATCAGAAATGAAATGAGAGCAAACAGTAGCACAGACAAGTTAATGGCAGTGGGAAGAAAAGCTGTTGAGTTCTGGATATTCTGAAGATAAAGCCAAGAAGATTTGCTGAGGGATTGGAAACAGAGGATAAGAGAGGAAAAAAAAATAAGTCAAAGGTGACACCAAGATTTTGGGCTTGAGGAACTTGAAACATAGGATAACTCTTAAGTTGGATTGGGAAGACTATAAGAAGACTTGGGGGAAATACTTGTAACTCTATTTTGGATATGTCATGATGATGATGTCTATTAGACTCCAACTGAGCTGTTGAGTGACCAGTAGAACATCTGGGTCTGCAGGACAGAAGAGGGACACAGACTAAAAGTATTAATTTGGAAGCCATCAATATAGATGGTATTTAATACCACAAGACTGGATGAGATCACTTAGGGAGTGAGTGATAATAGAAAAAAGAAACAGTCCAAGAATCATTTAGAGGTAGGGGAGATGAGGGGAAACCAGTCAAACAAAAACAAACCCCAGAAAAACAAACAAAACCACAGATTTTAATCAACTGAGACAGGCAGCAAAAAAGACAGGAGGTATACCAGGTAAGTATGATGTGATGTTCTGAAAGGCAAGTGAAGTAACTTAGAAAGATGGAGAAAACTTGGATCCCTGAATGACTATGTGGAGCAAAGTGGCCCATTTACTCACCTGTGGGAGGGTAAATTAGAGAAAAAATAGACTTCATTATTTTGAGTCCATCTATGTGTTGTCTCTTTGATACAAAATTTTAACATTTTATTCTAAAATCAGGCAAATTGTCAACAGTATCACCAGATAAATCTCCAACAACAAAATTAGCATTTAGAAAAGTTCTCAAGTGTTAACTTGGAAATGTGGTGTGTTTGTGTTAAAAGAGTTTAAATGTTTTTATGATTTTTTTTAAAAAGCATACAGTAATTTAGAATTCACTACCACTTTTTTAGTCTTAGGTAAGGACTTGGTTCTGGGTAAATAGAATCTTCTTATATATCTAACAACTATTACCAGCTTCATTTTCCTGAGAACTCTTCAGAGGGGAAATTGAGATAGTGAGAGCTGGTTGATTCAAAGAGCATTTTCTGTGATCTTTGACTCTAGGTATCCTATGGTTCTATTGTATTTAATTCTCCTAACTTTCAAGGGCCAAGAAATCTACCTCCTCAACCAGATTCTACTAATTATTCTGTCTGAAGGAAATAAACAGGAAGAGGTAAACTAATTTTGATACCCATAATTTGTTATGTAGCCTTCAAATTTTGTTTCTGTGCCCAGATATTTTATAGTAAGCAAATCTTCACAAGATAGTGGCTAAATATTACATGAGAAAACTACACTAAGATTTTTAGGCAAAAACCTGTTTGCTGTCATCTCTTTTCTCTCGCATCCTATTATCATCTTGTAATCTGAAGACTATGAGGATCTTTGACGCCATTTTATCACAGTGCTGATTTTGTACCCCAGAAGCTTCCATTTTAGGCAAATAATGTTTGCCATGGTCCCAGTATTTTGTATGATTTAAATGCTATTAATTGCTCCCTTTTAAGGATGACAGAGAATGCAACAACAGTAAAAACAAAACAAAGTTGCTAATGCGAAGCTGACTTTACCAAATATATAGTAATACCAGGAAATATTGAATAGGAACCACACTTTTATATCTGCCCAAAATGGAAAGATCTTAACTCAAAGAAATAAAGAGGAGAATAAGTAGGTAACTTGAGTAGTAGGTTGCCACATTTCTTAATCTTTTATCCCAAAATGGCAAATTTCCTGAGTTTAAATAACATCATCTATCATGAGTCAGAAGACCGGAGTTTCAGTATCAGCTTAGAACACACACCAGCTTTGGACTTTAGATTTTGGGGAAACATTAAATCAGGTCAGTGAGCAAAACTGAGGGCCAAGGAGGAAGTGCATTCAGTGTTCTAGAAAGTGGTATCTATTCAGGTTTCCAAGATTGAAGGAACCATAATCATTTCTCAAAGTTCAGTTTATACAACCAGAAATGTGCAAGTCAGGAGAAGAGACCTAGAAGAGGACAGTTAGCTGATTTCTGCCAAGAAGGGCACATTACATGGAAAATTGTCTAGAATAGGAGTTTGGTGGTGACCAGAATGGGTCAGATGCAGAATGATTGCTGGGTGGATGCACTATATTCATATAAGATAGTACCTATCCTACATCCATTGTTTGATTTTTCCCTCATTCCCTCATTTGTGCATTGATTCCATCACTCATTTAGCAAACATTTGATGCCAAAGACACAGAAGTAGGCAGGACATAAAATGGTAGGCAGAGTAGGCATGATTCTTATCCTCATGGAATCTACAGCCTAGTAGAGACCACAGACTTTAATAAAATAATCTATATAGCTTGGAAACACAGGGCTTACTATGTGCCAGTTACATTATTCTAAGGATTTTATAAATATTGACACATTTAGTACTTGTAGCGACCTATGAATTAGGTGCCATTATTATCGTCATTTTATAGATGAGGAAATGGAAATATGGAGAAAACTTGGCCAACATCATCTAGTACATGTTAGAGCAGGATTTGAATCCTGGCACTCTGGCATCAAATTCCACACTTTTAATCAATTGTTTACAATCTCTGATAAGTGTTCTATAGGAAAGGTGTAGAATGCTATAATAGCTTCTAATTTGGGTATCTGGTCTAATTTGGAAAGAAGAAATGAAATTAGACCAGAAGTTTCAAGAAATGTGTGGTTATTAGTATCAAATGCTCTACATAGTTTAAGCCAGTTGTTCCTAACCTTTTCGGCACCAGGGACTGGTTTCATGGAAGGCAATTTTTCCACAGATTGGGGAGATGGCTTTGGGATGTAACTGTTCCACCTCAGATCATCGGGTATTCGATGGATTCTCATAAGAAATGTGCAACCTCGATCCCTCACGTGTGTAGATCACAATAGGGTTTGTGCTCCTATGAGAATTGAATGCCCCGGCTGATGTGACAGGAGATGGAGCTCAGACGGTGATGCTCCCTTGCCTGCTGCCTACCTCCTGCTGTGCAGCCTGGTTCCTAACAGCCCATGGACCCGTCAGTACAGGGTCGGGACCCAAGGGACCTGGAGAACCCTGGTTTAAGCAATAGGAAACTAAAGATAGGACATTGAATTTTACAATTGGGAGGTCAATAACGAATGTATTAAGAACAGTTTCAGAAGATTCTGGAAGGAGAAGATAAATTGCTCTTAGTTCAGGGATAATTGCTAGAGCTGCCCAATAGCTGCTCCGGGAGGTGGGGAGTTTTCTCTTTTAGAGATTTTTTAAAGAATAGGATCGAAACCACCTACCATAGGATTGGTACAAAATATGTGATCAATGAATATATGCTGACTAAATGGTAAAGATGTTATAAAGTGTTGGATATTCAACTAGATAAACTTAAAGGTCTCTTCCAGTCTTAAGATTCTATGATAGCATTAATTCTGAATTTGTGTTAACACAGCAATTTGGTTATGTTGATATTTCCTTTTGCCCTGTCAAATGGCTTGATTTAGAAACTTACAACAGATGCAAGATATTTTCTCTTACTACTTTTTTGCATTGTAAAAGAACCATCATTTCAGGAACAAAGATTATTATAACTACGGGTTGGCATTGGTCATATTTAGGCCATTTATAATGTGATCATATTTGCCAGCTCAAGAGTTTTATGTGGAGAAATTTAGATCTAGTATTTTATTTTGAAATACCCAAACCAGTTTTGCTCTTGCTTTCAGTATTTTTCTAACTTTCTGTGTACCATCCTAGTTCTCCATCAGAGACTTTGATTTTTCTCTGCAAACACCATACAGGGGCCTTGTACTAGGGTACAGGGGCCCTAGTCAAGTCTGTATTTAACATTTTAGAGACTGTTTAAGACGAATTGTTTTTAAACCCTGGCAGTCCAATTTGCATAGAGTTAATGTACTAATCTAAAAAAAGATATTCTATATCCTTTGCTAAGATTCTTGACATGATCCTCATGGTGGATATATGCTGTTACTTTATGAAAATAATAAAATGATATTTATATAAATTAAATCTATAATCTAAACTTTGATTTCTACTGACATTTTCCCTAGTTAGTTGCATTCATGAAAAAAAGTAGACAATTTCTAGAAAATAACACAATGGCTGGTTGTAATCTTCCAGCAAAGATTAACAATAGTTGTTGTTTAATTCCTTTTCAAAGATACATTTTTCTCACATTTTGAAATATTTGACATTCAGGACATAACACACATTATAATTCTTGTTCTTGAACTACTGCCTGGGGAAAGTGGCAAGGAAGAAATTTCCCTCTTTTTTCATCCTTCCACAATGTTTGAGAATCATGGAAATTCTGAAAGGACTCCAATGGTGGTTCTGGTTTTAAAAATCTGATTTGGATACCTAGCTGCCGCTGTCATTGCAAGAGAGTCTGGAAGGCAAACAGAGAATGTGAATTCCTTGCCACTTTGGGGAGAAAAAAAATATATTTTAAGGGCTCCAGTACAAAAAAAATGTTTAAGGTAGATTCATTTTATGATACTCTTGGAACATTTAAACAAACCAAATAATGCCTCCACTTAGTTCCTGCTCTACAGGTATAAAAAAAGCAAATTTTACAATCTTTCAGTGATACCATCTGAGGTAGTAATGGAGCAGTTTCAGAATGCAAACTCACAGAGCGTATTTTTGATGAAGGCAGCAACTGCAGGGTAAGTTAAGCAACCACTAGAATGAAAATTCCACAAGGCGGGCACCTACAAATCCCTCATTGATGAACATATAAGTGATTTCTAATTCCTCTCAATTACAAACAGTGTTCTACTAGTATCCTTGTACTTTTCTACTTTTTGTGCACTTATCTGAGTAGCTCTGAGAGTAAATTTCTAGAAAAGAAACTGAAAATTAAACAGTATATTTTAGATTCCAATAGTTATTTCCAAAATGCCCTTCAAAGAAGTCACAACAATCTACACTGTCTGAAATGTGTGTCTCAGAAATATTGGCTCAAGAAGAAAGTCACTAGGGAGACAGTTATAAGCTGTGTGTGTGTTAGAAATTAGCATTTAGAATTTAGCATATGTTATTAGATTCCTTTTGAACTTTGAAGATACCAGCTTGCACACTATCCATTCTCAAAAGACGGGTTGATGACAGCTTTGATCTCTGTGCTGAGACTGGAGACACTGTTTCCCAGTGACTCATTATGTTACTTGGGTGTGTCTTCAGAAAATCCTGGGCTTATCTGGTCATCTGGATTTTTGGTTCATTTCCTTTGCCAGTTATTGATTAGGAATAGACAGGACGAAGGGATGATGACTGTGGGGGAGATATGAAGGAAGAACAGCAGGTGCTCACTCACCATGCATTTGTGTGTGTTTCTAACTGAAGCATAGGTATGATCAGAATGGACAAAGAATCACCAGAATTTCCCAAAAGATGCATTTTGAGTACACATAGTAAAAGCATTTGGGGGTTGGCAGAGCTTTGTACTTAGGAGCACACGCACTGTGAAAAAAGTATAGCAAAAAAAAAAAAACGAGAGGAAAATATACTAAAATTATTTCCCAGTTATCTTTCAGAGACAAGCCTTTAATTCTTTTCAAATTTTCTGTGTTTCAGAATTTTCCTATAGTAAGCATGTATTTTTGGAATGTGTTAGATTTCCACATTGGGAAAAAGAAACAGAGGACTAAAAAACTTTGATTTTGGCCAGGCACGGTGGCTCACACCTGTAATCCCAGCAATTTGAATGGCCAAAGTGGGCGGATCACCTGAGGTCAGGAGTTTGAGACCAGCTGACCAACATGGAGAAACCCCAACTCTACTAAAAATGCAGAATTAGCTGGGCATGGTGGCACATGTCTGTAATCCCAGCTACTCAGGAGGCTGAGGCAGAATTGCTTGAACCTGGGAAGAGGAAGTTGCAGTGAATCAAGATAGTGCCATTGCACTCCAGCCTGGGCAACAGGAGTGAAAACTCTGTCTCAAAACAAACAAACAAAAACTTTGGTTTTAATTATTTTAACTATTTTAATTAAGTTAATTAATTAGCTGCTAATTAATTAAATATTTTAATTGAGATCACTTCTAAATTCTGTGATCTTTGGCAAATTTAAAAGTCTTGCTTAGTCTCAGTCCTCTCATTCTTAAACTATGAATAAATGAGTTAATTATCAAGATTTAAATGAGATAACATACAACATGCTTAGTACACATGAAGGACCTGGCATATAATAGGGACCCGTGAATTATCATCACCATCACTGTCATCATCGTTAATATTATTGGTAGTGTTGATGGTAGTGAACAGCCCTTATACAGGCATAGTGCACTGTTCCAAAGATATCTAAGAACTCCTTCAGATAACTGATGATTGAAAAGCATTGATGTTCTCAGGGAAACAAGTACAAGAAGACTGGTAAATAAATGTTACCGGTTTCCCCAAAACAATGCCTTTCTTTCCAGGTAGACTTTGAATGGAGATTCATTTTAAATCTGAGGAAAACTATGTATTTTAAATCGATATCTTGCAACAGGTATTATGTGCCCTCCAGATTTTCCTTAGGAAACATAATTATTAGCACTAACTTTGGAATCAGACCAACATATGTGACTGCTGATGGTAATGCTGACACTAACACTTATTATTCAGATATTCAATTAGGGTACAAGATATTGTTTATGTTTTTCCTTTCTCTTTTTTTTGCCAGACCTGTTCCACAGAAAGTACGTTTATTTTTTTAAGGCCAATTTCTCAGTTTGTGTAAATATGCCTGCTTGTGGTTCAAATCTTTGGATTTGTTCAATTGGGAACTCTAATTCTTTGAGCTTTTAATTGGTTTATTAATAATCTACTGATAATTCCACTTACCTTTGGAGAAAGTTTTTATTTTCACAGTTGAATATGTACTATTGTAAGGTAATGGATGTGCTTTGGTCAAGGAGAGGCTGAGGTAAACATCCTGTATGACTCAGTGGGATTAGAGCACAGGCGCAGTCTCATGCATAATGTAAGCACAGCTATGTAGACATACATAGGGGCTTGTCACCTACTTGGATTTGATATATGCATTTGCCCTATTTTTAAAGCTGAGAATAAAATAAATTCCCCTGCCCATCACCTCTCCTTCCCCCTCTGTTTTTAGTATTTTTAAGATCAATGTGAGAAAGATGGACTAGGAAAGTAACAGAGTTTTTCCATTTTAGCCTTTGTTCTACCCACTGAGGTTATGATGACTTTACCCTTTGGTCACTAGTACCACAATTAGCCCTCGAAATGGCAGTTGGCAAGCACATGTGCATAGTTAGTGAGGGCCCTATTTTACAAATGCTATTTGGGATCAAACAAATAGCGACTTGTGGACTTGAAAAACTCAATGAGAGAGCAGAGCCAACGTTTAAAATCTATTTAAAGCTCAAGGAGTTTCTACCCTTCAAAGGCAAAGCAAAGTTAAATTAAGGCGTTTAAAATCATAGTTCTCAGTGTGATGTTTGTGAAAAGACTTAGTTTTGTAGCTAGTTTGGGGTATGGTTTTAGATAAGATAATAAACACTGCTTTCTAATCTTTTTCCTCCATAATCCTAGCCTGTTTTTATAACTCAAGCATAAGAAGTACCAGAATTAAAGGGCTTCCTGATGTGCTTTTGTAGGAAAACACTGTATTCTTTCTATAGCAAATAAAACAGCCACAAAAGTTATGATTCCACTTGTAAGATAAATAAATGAATAACTAGAAGGCTTTATAAAGAGCTGTCCCACACAAAAATATACAAAAGAAAATGTTTATCGAGTGAATAAAAATAGTTTATCAGTAAAGCACAAGATTTTGATGAAATACTTGTTCTGAAGGAATTAGTGTTACTGGAAAATCATGATAAATAGGTCACTTTAAATTATAAATGAGTACCTTTGTACTAAGTTTATCAAATACAAAGAAATAAGTTAACTATTAAAAGAAAATTTAGTCAGTCAAACTAGATCATTTAGGTCACCCAAATTCATTCTAATTGGATTTAGTTAAATTAGCAAGATAATTACGAGCTTTGAATTTATTTTTACATTTTATTACATTATTGTCACTTTTCTTCATTACCATGTATGATTATAATTTAGCAATTTAGTAAATAATTCAAAGAAATTTAAAAAATATCTTAAATAGAATAATGGGTTTTTTATTTCTTAAGATTATGACGCTTTTGGGTTAACAAACTACCCAATTGTTTGGTCAGTATCAACACATGGAGATACTTTGAAGTAAACAAGTCTAAAAGCTAAACTTTGAATAAGTCTGTGTACATGAATTTATATTTCATTTTATTTTTTCCCTTATGCTTTTTAGTGTTTGTATATGAACTAAATGCTTGAAAAATTTTAGGAAGTAAATTATGAAGCAGATTGTAATATATTTAAACTGTTGTGATTGTACATGTTTGTCACATGAATTAAATTAATTAAGTAGATTTAGAAAAAGGACAATCAATTTACCTGTGAAGCTAATAGGAGAGTTCTCCTCCCAAACATGAAATCATGGCATATTACTATTGGTCTTACTCTTGACCATGAGTTTTCTGTTTTACTCCTTTATTTTATTTTCTTTCTTTGTTTTCTATCTTTTTACCTCCTCTCTTTTCCTCTCCTTTCCCCTTTTTCCTTTCTTCTCTCTCTTCCTCCTTCCCTGCCTTTCCTTCATCTCTTTTCTTTCCTTCCTTCCTGCTTCCATAAAGTATGCAGTAAGTTTATGCTAGGCACCAAGTATTGTGCTAGCTGTGGAGGCATGAGCAAGAGATACCTAATGCCCCCTTGATGGCAATATTTATTTATTTATTTGTTTGTTTGTTTTTACTTTTATTTAAGTTCAGGGGTACATGTTTAGGTTTGTTACATGGGTAAATGTGTGTCATGGGAGTTTGTTGTACAGATTATTTCATAACTCAGGTATTAAGCCTAGTACCCATTAGTTATTTTTCCTAATCCTCTCCCTCCTCCAATAGGCCCCAGTGTATGTTATTCCCTTCTATGAGTCCATGTGTTCTCATCATTTAGCTCTCACTTATAAGTAAGAACATGTGGTATTTGGTTTTCTGTTCCCGCATTAGTTTGCTAAAAATAATGACCTCCAGCTCCATCCATGTCCATGCAAAGGACATGATCTCATTCTTTTTTGTGGCTGCATAGTATTCCATGGTGTATATATACCACATTTTCTTTATCCAGGCTATCATTCATGGGCATTTAGGATTCCATGTCTTTGCTATTGTGAATAGTACTGCAATGAACATAGACATGCATTTGCCTTTATTTTATTTATTTACTTATTTTTGGAGATAGAGTCTCTGTCCTCTGTTGCCGAGACTGGAATGCAGTGGGGTTATCTTGGCTCACTGCAACCTCTGCCTCCTGGGTTCAAGCGATTCTCGTGTCTCAGCCTCCTAAATAGCTGGAATTATACCCAGCTAATTTTTCTATTTTTAGTAGAGATGGGGTTTTGGCATATTGGCCAGGCTGGTCTTGAACTCCTGACCTCATGTAATCCTCCCCCATTGGCCTCACGAACTGCTGAGATTATAGGTATGAGCCACCATGCCCAGCCTGGATTTGTCTTTACAGTAGAATGATTTATATTCCTTTGGGTCTACACCCAGTAATGAGATTGCTGGGTATTTCTGTCTTCAGGTCTTTAAGGAATTGCCACACTGTCTTCCACAATAGTTGAACTAATTAACACTCCCATCAACAGTGTGTAAACTATTTAAAAATTCATATGGAGCCAAAAAAGAGCCTGTATAGCCAAGGCAATCATAAGCAAAAACAACAAAGCTGGAGGCATCATGCTACCCAAACTACACTGCAGGGCTACAGTAACCAGGTCAGTTGGTACTGGTACAGGAACAGATACCTAGACCAATGGAACAGAATAAAGAACCCAGAAGAAAGACCTCATACCTACAACTATCTGATCTTCTACAAAATTGACAAAAACAAGTAATGGGGAAAGGATTCCCTATGCAATAAATGATGCTGGAATAACTGGCTAACCATATGCAGAAAATTGAAACTGCATCCCTTTCTTACACCATAAACAAAAAATAACTCAAGTTGAATTAAAGACTTAAATATGAAACCTAAAAACTATAAAAACCCTGGAAGACAACCTAAGCAATGCCATTTGGGACATAGGCGTGGGCAGAGATTTCATGATGAATATGCCAAAAGCAATTGCAACAACACAAAAATTGACAAATGGGATCTAGTTAGACTAAAGAGCTTCAATACCTCAAAAAACTATCAACAGAATAAACAGGCAACATATGCAATGAGAAAAAATTTTCACAAACTATGCATCTGACAAAGGTCTAATATACAGCATCTTTAAGAAACTCAAACAATTTTTTCTAAGATAGAGTTTCACTCTTGTTGCCCGGGCTGGAGTGCAGTGGTAAGATCTCAGCTCACTGCAGCCTCTGCCTCCCCAGTTCAAGCAATTCTCCCGCCTCAGCCTCCCGAGTAGTTGAGATTACAGGTGCCTGCCACCATGGCCAGCTAATTTTTTGTAGAGACAAGGTTTCACCATGTTGGCCAGGCCAGTCTTGAACTCTTGGCCTCAGGTGATCCATCTGCCTTGGCCTCCCAAAGTGTTGGGATTATAGGCATGAAACACCACACCCGGCCAGGAGCTTAAACAAATGTACAAGAAAAAGCCAACCCCATTAAAAAGTGGGCAAAGAACATGAACAGGCACTTCTCAAAAGAAGACATTTATGCAGCCAACACTCATATGAAAAAAAGCTCAACATCACTCATCATTAGAGAAATGCAAATCAGAACCACAATAAGACACCATCTCACACCAGTCAGAATGATTATTATTAAAAAGTTAAAAAACAAAAAAACAAAAAACAAAAAAACAGATGCTGGTGAGGCTAAGGAGAAAAAGGAACTCTTTTACACTGTTGGTGGGAGTGTAAATTTTTTACTGTGCCTTTATATAAATAGAATTTTGACAATATATTTTTCACCTTGATTATGGGGTTATTATCAGTCATTTTAATAAGGTTCAGTTCATATTTATCCTTTTATATGTGGGATGTAGTTCTGCTTGGATACATGTTCCAATTTTTTTTTTTTTTTTTTTTTTTTTTTGGTGAGAGAGGGTCTCACTCTGTTGTCCAGGCTGGAGTGCAGTGGCACAATATCTGCTCACTACAACCTCTGCTTCTCAGACTTGAGCTATTCTCCAGCCTCGGCCTCCCACGTTGCTGAGACTACAGGCGTGAGCCACCATGCCTGGCTAATTTTTTTTTTATTTTTTGTACTTTTGTGTAGAAGCAAGTTTTGCATGTCACCCAGGCTGGTCTTGAACTACTGAGGTAAAAGCGATCCACCCACCTTGGCTTCCCAAAGTGTTGGGATTACAGGCGTGAGCCACTGTGCCTGGCCATCATGTTCCAATTTTTGACTGCAAAAAGGTGTCTTGGCTACAAATTAGATTGATTAAATAAACTTTCCAAATGAATGGCTTTTCAAATGTGTTTGTCAAAAGATGTGTATGGCGAAGATAAATTTCCTGTGTATGCATTGGTATAATGGTCCTTTAGGAGAAGATGGTTAATATTGCACAACAAGCATTTCTTCTGGCAATTTTGAGATAAATAAAGAAATCCTTGAGTTTGGGCATTGATGTGCTATCTACAGCTAAAGCCTCATCCAAAAGCTCATATTTCAGATTCTAAAGATGGATGTTTCAGTTACTCTGTGTGCGTGTGTGTGTGCATGCGTGTGTGTGTGTGTGTGTGTGTGTGTGTGTGTGTGTGTACCACACTATAGCTTTTTTCTGAGATAACAATAACAATAATAGTTATTATCATAATAACATGTTACCATTTATTTGGTGCTGTGAGCCAGGATCTTTGCTATGCAAAGCAATGGAATAAAAATGGAATTTCACAAAAGACACTAAGTTCTAAGAGATCAATGACACTTAAATGCTGTCTGTAGTATATCTGGAACAGAATGCCATAGATTGAAAGGGAAAGGAGAAGAACATGGACTAGCTGATGCTACCTTATGGTAGTGAAGGATCTTTCTGACAGCTGTCAGGGTGTCCTCAGCTGGAGCTTCTAAATCCTGATGTCCCTCTCACTGCAGGAGCCAATTTGTTTGTTGGATGAACACTCAAAGTAGAAGGTTCTTCTGCAAGGTAGAAGCAGCCTTTCTATACTTCAATAGCATGAGGTCAGTAGTGAGGGATCATCAGGCCCCTGAACAGGAGAAACAACCAACGATGGTGTGGGAGAGGAGGTATATGTTTGTGATTGCACCCTCCCGAGGTTCCTTAGCGTCCATGTTTGAGCACTGACCTGTGGTCATTTGGCGAGGAGAATGCTGGAAACAGGCTTGGTGCATACTGCACAGAGATTTTTATGAGGCCTATAAAGCCAGTGACCGAGGCCATTTTAGAGGCCTAATTTGAGGAAGAGCTGGAAATGCTTAGACTGAGGTATAACAATGTAGCTGTTTAACCAGATAGATGTCAGTACCAGGAGACTAATGATTTATACCATTTTGGAGACTATTTAGATTCTTGTGTGTCATTTTAGCTACTTTCTCTCCCTGCTCACTCCCACATACCTTTATTCCCCCCAGAGATAAATAAATATGAAAAAGAGCTGGAAGCAAGGGAGTTTCCATTGAAATAACTAATTGATAATAAGTTAGCCCCCCCAGTTTCATTAACGCTGGCAGAGGACATGAGGCGCTTGGATCAGAGATAAAGGACTTCGATACTCACAGCAAAAGCAGTTACGCGAGTATCAGCAGAGTTGTGCCAGTTCCCCAAATCCCATAGGATGATCAGAATGCCAGGCAGAGGCTGCATGGCAGTGGGGTGTACCACAGGAGAGGAACCCTAATAAATCCACTGCTTTTTAGATAGCAGCAAGCAACCCTTCCTCTGTCTGCAAGGAGACAAGTACAATGTAAGAGTTATAGTTCTTTCCCTGATGTTCAGAATTGCCAGCTGCATCATCAATCTTGAGAGGTGGCTCATGGTGGGAGGGGTGAAGGGAGTATAGTCAAGACTGCAATTTTGCCTCACTTAGCAAGATATGTGGGGGTACAGGAAGTTCATGGTGGACTGCTTCTCAAGAATTAAAAACAGCAAACTTCATTTTCAGTATTCAACTGGTCACATTCTTATTGGCAGCAACATAGTGATTCTTTGCATTTCTGTGAAACTGGTATTCAGCTCAAAGCAAAACCCCAAAAATTAGCTACCTGGAGGCTCAGTTCCCTGACATCCCAGGAAGGATACTGATGCAGTGGCCTGCCATGATGCTGTTCACTTTTGGTCTAACCAGACTTCCTTTAAGTTTTGTAACCTGAATATGAGCAGGGCCAAGGGAGTTGAACTTTAAAGATCCCTTTCTAGGGATAGAGGAGTAGACAGTATTCTTTTCTTTTCTCTGTCCTCACCTTACCCTAACTATATTAAGTTGCATAAGGAACATGTTAATAGAAGGATAGGACTAACATACCTAGAGCTGGGTTGCGGGTGGAAAAAAAGAATGATCAGTGAATAAAATCCTAGTAGCATAAGTAGAACTAATTTCATAGGCAAGATTAACTCATAACCTTTACATTAAAATGTATGTGTGTGTATATATATTTCTCTCAATGTTTCAAGGAGAATGTGTACTTTCTTTTCTTAATCTATACACTTTCTATTTTTCTCCTCTTTTCTTCTTTCCTTTTGTCTCCTACCCTTTTTATAATGTATCTTTCCTTATTTCTCTCAGCTATAAAAATATTTCAAGAAGTTCTGATATGGTTTGTCTGTGTCCCCATCCAAATCTCACCTTGAATTGTACCTCCCTCAATTCCCATGTGTTGTGGGAGGAACCCAGTGGGAGGTGATTAAATTATGGGGGTGTGTCTTTCCCATGCTGTTCTCATGATATTGAATGAGTCTTACAAGACCCGATGGGTTTAAAAATGGGGATTTCCCTGTACAAGTTCTCTCTTTGCCTGCTGCCACCCATGTAAGATATGACTTGCTCCTCCTTGCCTTCCACCATGATTGTGAGGCTTCCCTAGCCTTGTGGAACTGTAAGTCCATTAAACCTTTTTCTTTTGTAAATTGCTCAGTCTTGGGTATGTCTTTATCAGCAGCATGAAAACAGACTAACACGAGTTCCTTTAGAGATCTCCTTGTCCTTGAGTCAGGAAAGACAAGTTTCATTTTTACAAATCATAAGTGAACATTTATTTAAACATAGAGTTGTATGTGTCTCTGGGTGAATGTGTCTATATTATCTTTTTTAGGTTTCTTTCTTTAATTAACAAACTTTATTTTTTAGAGCAGTTTTAGGATCACAGAAAAATTGAGCAGAAGGTACGGAATTTCCATAGATCCCCTATGCCTCACACGTGTACAACATTCCCACTATCAATATCCTGCTCCCCAATGGTACATTTGTTACAACTGATCAATCTGTGTTGACACATCATTACCACCCAAAGTCCACAGTTTATACTACCATTCATTCTCGGCACCATCTATTCCAGGTTTTGACAAATTATAATAGTATGTATCCACCATTGCAGTACCATACAGAACAATTTTATTGCCTAAAAATCCTCTGTCCTCTTCCGCCTATTCATCCTTCCCTCCTTCACCAACCAATGATCCTTTCACTGTCTCCATACTTTTGCCTTTTCCAGAATTCATATAGTTGGAATCATACAATATGTAGCCTTTCAGATTGGCCTCTTTCACTATTAATATGCTCCTAAGTTTTCTCCAAGTCTTTTCTTGACTTGATTGCTCATTTCTTTTTAGTGCTGAATAATATTTTATTGTTTGGATGTCCAGACTTCATTTACCCTGTCACATATTGAAGGGTATCTTGGAAGCTTCTAAGTTTTGGCAATTATAACTTAAGCTGATATAAACATCTTTGTGTAGGTTTTTGTGTGGACATAAGTTTTCAGTTTATCTGGGTAAATATCAAGGAGTGTGATTGTTGGATTATATGGTAAGAGTGTGGTTAGTTTTTAAAGAAATTACTCAGCTTTCTTGAAAAGTAGCTGTAGCATTTTATGTTCCCACAAGCAATGAATGAGAATTCTTATTGCTCCATATCCTTCCCAGCATTTGGTACTGTCAGTATTTTGAATTTTGGCAAATAGGTGTGTAGCAGTATCTCACTGTTATTTTAATTTGCAATTTCCTAATGACATGATGTGGAGCATGTTTTCATATGCTTACTTGCCATCTGTATATCTTCTTTGGTGAGGTGTCTATTCAGGTTTTGCCTATTTAAAAAATTGGTTTGTTCATTTTCTTATTGTTAAGTTTTAAGAGTTATATGTATACTTTAAATAATAGTTCTTTATCAGATGTATATTTTATAAATAATTACGCCCAGTCTGTGGCTTGTCTTTTCATTCTCTTGGCATTATCTTTCACAGAGAAGTTTTTTAAAATTGTAGTGAAGTCTAGCTTATCAAATATTTCTTTCACAGATTATGGCTTTGGTGTTGTATCTAAATAGTCATGTCCAAAACCAAGATAATCTAGATTTTCTCCTATGTTATCTTTTAGGAATTTTATAGTTTTGCATTTTACATTTAGGTCCAGGACCCATTGCAGTTAATTTTTATGAAGGGCGTAAAGTACTTGTCTGGATTAATATTTCTGCATGTGGATGTCTAGTCATTCCAGTACCATTTGTTGAAAAGACTATCTTTGCTGTGTTGTATTGCCTTTGCTTCTTTGTCAAAGATCAGTTGACAGTGTGCATGTGGGTTCTGTGCTCTCTGGACCCATCCCATTGATCTGTTTTTCTATTTTTTTTGTCAGTACCACACTGTCTTGGTTACTGTAGCTTTATGTTAAGTCTTGAAGTCAGTTTGTGTCCATCCTATGACTTTGTTCTTCAATATTGAGTTGTCTATCCTGGATCTTTCACTTATCCATCTAAACTTTATAATCAACTTGTTGATATCCACAAAATAACTTGCTGAGGTTTTGATCACAATCGGGGTCTATAGATCAAGTTGGGCATCTAAACAATATTGAATCTTCCTAATCATGAATGTGGAATATCTCTCCACTTATTTAATTCTTCCTTGATATCTTTTATTAGAATTTTATGGTTTTTCTCACATAGATCTTATATACATATCGTTAAATTTATGCTTAAGCATTTTATTTTTGGGAGTGCTATTATAAATGGTAATGTGTTTTTAACTTCAAATTTCATTTGTTCTTTGCTGTTATGTAGGAAAGCAATGACGTTTCTATTTTAACTTTGTGCCTTGAAACCTTACTATAATTGTTTATTAGTTCCAGCAGTTTGTTGATTCTTTTAGATTGTCTACATAGATGATCATGTCATCCCTACACTGGTTCCTGCCAAGATTTCTGCTTGTGAGTTTTTGCTCTGGTAAGTGGTGATTCTGTGTATATCCCTGACTCTCCAGTTTTGGGAGCCATTTATGCTTTGTGATCTCCCTTTTCTGATGGATCTAAGAAGAGTTGATTTTTCAGCTTGTTCAGCTTTCTACTTATTGTTAGGAGAAGATAGCAACTTCTAAGCTCCTTAAATCCTGGACCAGAAACTCAGATAGTAGAAGGATAACAATTCTTCTAATATCTTTTAAAAATAGGTTATTCTATTTCATATTTCACTGAAGTGGGCTTTCAGTTGTAAACATTTTCAAGTGAATGCATTCCTATCACTATTAGAATGTGTTCTGATAAATTGCTGTCATTACATATTAAATTTAATTATAAAGCCTCTCTACTGTTAGAGTAATTATAGTATGGACATGTATGCTAATGAGACAACTTGCGTTCAAAATAAGTACAAAAATCACATTATAAGGCTACATTTTTTTTGGTGCTATTTGCTACTTTATGCTCCTCTTTTTGTAAACATTGGACTCAATATAAAGTAAAATGGTTAACCAAAAGCCAGCTAAAACTGTTATTATTCTAAAGTAACTGGAAATGAATGAAGCTCTTCTGTAATATTTACCCTATTTCCAGAAATAAAAAGAAATGGCACAATTTGGATGTTACTTGGTTATCTACCAACAAGCAGATTTTTATTATGTTAGCAACAGAGGAAAAATAGCTGCTCAGAAGTTTTGGTGTACCTTTAAAAAATATATCAGGTAGGGATAACATGGGGAGAAATGCCAGATGTAGGTGACAGGGGGATGGAGGCAGCAAACCACATTGCCACATGTGTACCTATGCAACTATCCTGCATGATCTGCACATGTATCCCAGAACCTAAAGTATATATATATATATATATATATATATATATATATATATATCAGGTAGGAATCTAACATGCGTTCATAAAACCTTTTAAAACTAAATTATCTGTGTAAAATGTTTGAACAGGCAATACTAGAAAAATTCAAAACCCTTCAAAGATCATCCAGGATAAAGTAAGTTTTCCCCGTACCCTTAGCCACAGCATTGCCCAGTTTCCTTATATGTCTTTCCAGACATATTCTGTAAGTCTCATATTTTCACAAATGATGGTGATGATGATCACAAATCATAACATTTATGCCAGACACTGTTCTAAGCACTTTCTATATATCATCACATTTAATCCCCACACTAGCAAGATGATATGTACTTAATCTTAATCCTGTGATAGGACTTTTAAAAAAGAAAAAAAATCTAGAAACAGAGAGGATAAGTAAATTGCCCAACATCACAGAGCTGGCTTGGAAGAGCTAGGATTTCATCCCAGGTGGTTTGGCTCCAGGGCCCAAGGTTTTAATTACGACATTGCTGTACTCCACACTGTTTTGTACCTTTTGTGTTTCACTTACTATGTTGAAGTTCTTTCTATCAATATATATAGAACCAATCCATTTGTTTAAGTGGCTGAATGCTACTCCAATTATATCACTTTCCAAATGGGCTGATTTTGTTCTCCAGGGGTATTTGGTAATGTCAGAAGGTATTTTTTGGTTGTCACAGCTGGAGGGAGGTGCTGGTTACTGGCATCCAGTGGGTACAGTTTAGGGACAACGCCCTACAACAGAGAATTATCCTGCTCAAAATATCAATAGTATTAAAACTGAGAAACCCTGTGATATACTTTCATTGAATCTATTCCATGTTTTTCTAAACTAAAAATTCAGCTAAAAGTATTCATGTTCAGAAATTCGATTATGCACTTTTGCACTCTAATTTCTATAAGCTAAAAGAGTAGAAAAAAGAGAGTTTGAAGTTGACAATTCT
Source organism: Sapajus apella (assembly GCF_009761245.1). Lineage (NCBI taxonomy): Eukaryota > Metazoa > Chordata > Mammalia > Primates > Cebidae > Sapajus > Sapajus apella. The sequence continues at coordinate 4,774,584 of NW_022437027.1, forward strand.
AGATGATTTTGAGTATTCATAGAGACTTCTGCCTGTTTGTAAAACCCTTAGGGACTCTAAGAAGGGCAAAGCTGAGAAGACCCAAAGTTTTTGATTGATCTTGTTCAGTCCCAGAAACCATTTTTCGATTGACCTGGTTTGGTCTCTCCCTTGGAGGGATAACATATCAAAATAGAAAACTGACTTTCATTTGCCCAATGAACATACTGGTAATCCAGAACATGTTCAGCTCTAGAGAAAACTGCGCTCTCTTCATTTCTCCTTAAAAAAGGAGGACTGATGGGCCTGGTAAGTTTCCTATGTGATCAGGAGCAATTTAAAAAAGCTGCTGGGATGGACCATCTTTGAAGATAAGTAATAATTACCCCATAAGTTTTATTTAGATTATCTGTATTTATCTATGTTTTTCAAAAATAATTAAAGTAATATATGCTGGGGGAATTCAAATAATGCTGAAAAATACAAAATAAAAATTTCTCTCCTGCCTGGCCTAATTTTACTTCCTAAGGATAACCATTATCAACAGTTTATTGTATATTCTTCTGGATGTATTTTTATGTCTGTACAAACATCTATATATATTTATTATAAATACATACAGTATTTTTTTCACAAAAAAAATGAGCTCTATCAGTTTACCTAAAACTTATATTTCCATTCCCAGCCCATCATTAATCAATTTGTCATGGATTATGCTCCAAGGCAGGCTAAACAGATCTAACTCATTATTTAAATAACCGTATACTGTGTTATGTAGAAAACAAAAATTTATTTGGTAATTTATTGTTTATAATTTAGATCATTGCCAATTTTCTACTATTTGATAATTCAGCAAAGAGCAACATTACATATATACATAATTTACAAACTTATGTAATTGCTTCTCAAGGATAGATGCTAAAAGTAAAATTGCCAGGTCAGAGAATATGTACATTTTAAATTTAAGTATTCCCAGTGCATGAAAGTGCCTATTTGCCCAAGCCTACTAAAACAAGTAAAAAGAATTTTAAATGACTAATAACAGAGACACAAATGAAATAATTATGGTGCTATAATAGCTTAGTTATATGATATAAATAGATACATGATTGCATACATATGAAAATATTAAGCTTAAAGGAGGTTTTAAACATGAAAATGTTTATAACATACAGGGCAAATACTAGACTGCTTTGTATATAAAATTATGTGTATATAGAGATAAGAAATGAAAGAGTACATGAAAAAGTAAAAAATTTGTTTGGGTGGTAGAAGTAGTGAAGCTTTTGCCTTTTTTTCTTTTCTGGTATTATTATTTTTGTGTGAAATAAAAATAATAAAAATGGGAGCCTTTAAATAAAAAATAAGCTCACTATAAAAGTAAACTCATGTCAGATTTATTGGCCAATGTCTATCTAGTATTGGGTTGGTAACTATCCAATCAAATAGACAATGACAAATCATATATATGTACGTGTTGTTGGGACTAGGTGTTTTAAAGAGATGGTCCCTCTTTAATGGGAAATACCATAATGCTGAAAAAATATCTGGCACATCACATTGTTTGTGGAAATAACTGGTATGGTGTCAGCTCAATAAACAGCACAGTCCCTTGAATTTGGACAAATGTTCATTTGTTCAAATTTTGCTTTTTACCAAGAAGGTCATAAAGGGAGGCTTTCATTCAATTTTTTTCTTCTTCTTTTTTAAAATTTTTTTTCCTTTTATTTATTTTATTGCATTTTAGGTTTTGGGGCACATGTGAAGAACGTGCAAGATTGTTGCATAGGTACACACGTGGCAGTGTGATTTGCTGCCTTCCTCCCCATCACCTACACCTGGCATCTCTCCCCTTGCTATCTCTCCCCAACTCCCCACCCCCCATCGTCCCTCCCCCTTTTCCCCCCAACTGACCCCAGTGTGTAGTCCTCCCCTCCCTGTGTCCATGTGTTCTCATTGTTCAACACCCGCCTTTGAGTGAGAACATGCGGTGTTTGATCTGCTCTTCTGTCAGTTTGCTGAGAATGATGGTTTCCAGGTTCATCCATGTCCCTACAAAGGACACAAACTCATCGTTTTTGATGGCTGCATAATATTCCATGGTGTATATGTACCACATTTTCCCTGTCCAGTCTATCATCGATGGACATTTGGGTTGGTTCCAGGTCTTTGCTGTTGTAAACAGTGCTGCAATGAACATTTGTGTGCACGTGTCCTTATAGTAGAACGATTTATAATCCTTTGGATATATACCCAGTAATGGGATTGCTGGGTCAAATAGAAGGCCTTTGACAAAATTCAACAGCCCTTTATGCTAAAAACCCTCAATAAGCTAGGTATTGACGGAACATATCTCAAAATAATAAAAGCTATTTACAACAAACCAACAGCCAATATCATACTGAATGGGCAAAAACTGGAAGCATTCCCCTTGAAATCTGGCACTAGACAAGGATGCCCTCTCTCACCACTCCTATTCAATGTAGTACTGGAAGTTCTAGCCAGAGCAATCCGGCAAGAAAAAGAAATAAAGGGTATTCAAATAGGAAAGGAGGAAGTCAAATTGCCTCTATTTGCAGACGACATGATTGTATATCTAGAAGACCCCATCATCTCAGCCCAAAATCTCCTGAAACTGATAAGCAACTTCAGCAAAGTCTCAGGATACAAAATCAATGTGCAAAAATCACATGCATTCCTATACATCATCTTTTATAAGTAGTACTTTCAAGTTTTAATAACAAAAATCAAAGTTCCAAAGATGATACAATTTCAGAATTGTGGTAAGAATTGTCTTTGCCAATCTTGAGGCAGGTTTTGAAGAACAGGAAGGCCTTGGCCAGGTACAGAGGAGATGGGTCCAGATATTCAATAGCCTGACCCAAAAGATGAAAGTAGACAAGGCCCATTGTATGGAGAATTCTCAGAGATTTGTTTCACTTGAGCAGAGGGTGCCTGTTGTGAGATGAAGGACCATTGGTTTAAATAAGAAGACTGAGGACAGTAGGAAAGAAAAACAGGCATTAAAGCAAGGTTAAAAAGAATGTGGATTGAATATATTCATAAGAAGACATTGTAGAGTCCTCAGCCATGAAATTTAAAAAACCGAATGTTCTCTTTACAGAGAGATGGAGAAGTATGTTCTTATCTAATTCTGAAAGTAGGGGGAAGAAAGGGTATGAACAATTCAAAAACAAAACAGCATTCTGTGTAAATCGCTTTTAGTCACAAAGCTTGCTTTATTCAAACCTTAAAATAATATTTTTTAAATGCATGGGTTATTATTGATTAACCAAATGCAGTTATGGGTTATAAATTGTTGAGAAACACAGAATATAAGCCCAGGTGTTATTACTTTTCACTAATGTAATTAAAATAATGGGATAAAACAGAGAGTTATAATTTTTTAAAAATGACCTACCTATCCCTGTACCCACTCTTACCCTCTAATTTCTAATCTTTTCCCTGTGTCTTTTGGTATTTATCTGTAAAAATAAGAGCTATACATTTACTCTGCTATATCTTGATATGTTCATCTTTTACATCATCTATTGACTTTTTACATTGGTAAGTGAGGATGTAGTTCTCCTACACGCCACCCTGTTTCCCTTCCCTCCAACCTCCCACCATATATTAATCACAAATTTGGCTAAATTTTATTTTGTATTTGCATTTTCACTGTTAACATATATTTTATTGCTGAATCTAGTAACGTGATATAATTATGCTTCCTTTCCTTTTCCCTGGAGTCAATAGTGTCAATTATTCATTCACTTGTCTTCTAAGTAAGATTTCACACAGTCCAATGCTTGTCAGATAATCTGAGTTCCATTTTACATTTATTTCCAGAAATCTTTACTCTCCTGTTCCAATCTTGACTGGTTGCTTTCTAGTTCCATTTTTTGACTCTTTATTCTGGCACTTTCTTTTGATATTTCCTCAACTGTCTTCTCTGTTGAAGCCCATGTTTCCAGAATCCCAGCTGCTTCTTTATTGGTTTTCTCCCTATTTGAGACTTTACATGCCTGAAAATGTCTTTGAATATGTAGCATATTCTCAGGGGTCATTCAGTTTCTGTCTTGAAAGTTGTTCAGAGTCTTGTCCCTGGGATGTGTGTGTATTTGGCTGTGGATATTCGAGGACCTGTACAGGGAATGAGGGCTGACAGGGATTGGGGGTGTGTTTCTCTGCTAAATATATAGATTCCACTTAATCCACTTATTTTCAGCCCCTTATCTCCTCTTGAATCTTTCTGTTCCTGTTGTCTGTAAGCCAAAATTCTTTGTGATTCATGTTCTCTAAGGAATAAATCTCAAGTCTGAGAATTTGGTAGGGGATGTTGAGGCTTTCCAGGGTCTAACCACCTCTTGCACAGAATTTCAAATGATTTTCTTAATTTCAGACCTGGGCTTCACACTCTCTTTCTGCAAAATTCAATTCTTGAGACTCTGCAGCTTGGTTCTGTTTCCTCCTTTTGAAGAAACAGGTTCGGCTTCCTCTATTCTCCTGGGTGATCAAGCTTCAAAATACATTGTTTCCTGATCCCCTGTATTTTTTCTCCCCATCATTTTGATTCTTTTAGGCTTGTGTATTGTAAATATTATTATTGTCATATTAATAGGCATTCAGAAGAGAATAGAAGTGATACGTTTATTCAATTCTCCATGTCAAACCAGAAATCTCCATTTCTATTTTAAATCCTATGGCATTATTATTTTTTTATTAAGGAATTTTTTTCAATGATAATTTTGGCAGAAATGTAAGTAATGAATTAATACATTATCTTTCTTTTTTAAAACATAGTGATTAAAATGAGGAATGTTTTTGTTCTTTGAGCTATTTTGAACATGGGATTTTTAGTTGGTCACAGATGACTTTTTGTTATTTCCCTGAATATCCTTTTCTTCCACTATGCCTCTTCATAATCAGTTTATCAGTTCAAATGCAACATTGCTATATCTCTGTCAGTATCATCTCTTCGTAAATCCTTCAATTTCTCCAAAATTACATTTCTCAGGAAATTCAGTTTAGTTGTCATAACCTCTTTACATACTTCTATTTGTGAATAACACAGTGACTATAGCAAAGCTATCGGAGTAAAAACAATGGTTAGCTTACTAATTCTTGTACCTTTAACTCCCAGAATTTTATAGTGACTTTCTTTTAAAATCCTCCAATTGAATACCTGCCTTCATCTCTGAAGTTGCCTGCATAGCATAGGAAGCAAGGAAAGGAGAAAGGATAGATAACATTATGTTAATTTATATATATACATATATATATAATTGCGCTGGGTACATTGGCTCATGCCTATAATCCCAATGTTTTGGAAGGCCCAGGGCCAATGGATTGCTTGAGGCCAGGCATTTGAGACCAGCCTGGGCAACATAAGAAGAAAAATTTAAAAAATGAGCTGGGCATAATGGCCCATACCTGTAGCCTAACTACTTGGGAAGCTGAGGAAAAAAAAAAAAAGTTAGCTGGGCATAATGGCCCATTCCTGTATCCTAACTACTTGGGAAGCTGAGGTAAAAGGATTACTTGAAACCGGGAGTTGAAGGTTACAGTGAGCTGTGATTGCGTCACTCCACTCCAGCCTGAGTGACATAGTGAGGCCCTGTTTCTAAAACAAAGTACCATATTGGTATAAAAATAAGGTAATGATAAATAGTTGATGTATAATAGAAATAATTAACATTTAAGAAATTAAACACAGAAACAAGTAACCAAAAGAATTTCCCACATACCAACAGCTGGTATAGTGTTACTTTGGCAGTACTTCTGTTATTTTAGAGAAATAGATTATATACCATTTGCATAGAAAAAATTTCAGGTTTCAGATATCAAACGATGTTATTTAGTTTTTTCACTGAATTGACTGTTGGCGATGTACAAACATCATTAAATTTGCTCTACTTTTCATGCTTTTTGAGTTTAGTTGCCTGTATGGTGGTCTTAAGTTAGCTATGTGTATATGCTCATTCCTATAAAGCAATTGATACTGAAAAATTAAAATTTCATTCAATCATTGATTGATTTATAATAGTTCTTATATACCTTATAGCAAAGCTGTCCTTGAACAAAGTGGCTGCTCAGTATATATTTAATTGATTTTTAAAAATTTGTTTAGAGATTTTGGTACATAAAACGTGGTAAACTATAGGGGAAATTGTACAAGCTAGTTGCACATATATAATGGAAGAATCATTTTTTGTATAATGACTTCCTTTTCTCTGGATAGATACACAGTAGTGAGATTCCTGGATCAAATGGTAGTTCTACTTTTAGTTCTTTAAGGAATCTCCACATTGCAATTGCAAAATATGGAACCAGCCCAAATGCCCATCAATCAATGATTGGATAAGGAAATTGTTGGATCTATATACCACAGAATACTACTCAACCATAAAAAGGAATGAATTAATGGCATTCACAGCAACCTGGATGGAACTGGAGACTATTATTCCAAGTGAAGTAACTCAGGAATGAAAACAAACATCGTATATATTCACTCATAAGTGGGAGCTAAGCTATCAGAATGCAAAGGTGTAAGAATGATACAATGGACTTTGGGGACTTGGGGAAAGTGTGTGGGGGGGTGAGGGATAAAAGACTACAAATTGGGTTCAGTGTATTCTGCTCGGGTGTTGGGTGCACTGAAGTCCCACAAATCACCACTAAAGAACTTACTCATGTAACTAAATGCCACCTGTTTTTCAGAAACCTATGAAAAGGAAATATTTTAAAAAGAATAATTTTTTATTTCATATATAAATTAGAAATGAATTCACTTATTCCGTACTGGAAAACGATTATTCTGTTAGGCATCTTTCATACACAGTCTCTAGATAACCTACTAAATTATCAGCTCACTTTATGTCTTCAACTTCCCCTAGTGTCTGCCTTCCCAACATTTTAGATCAGAGAAGCCTTCCTGTCCAGGTAGAATCCCCTCAACAGCTGTACTTGCCTCATTCTCTGTGGCACCTTCTGCTTTGCTGACCTTCCTCTAGACCTTTCAATATAAATATCTGGTTTTTTGTTTCCAAGTCTTACTTCCAGACTATGGAGTGCCGCTGAGAAAAAAAGATATAAAGCTCATTGGTTCTCTATTTCATTTCAACAGTGGCTCAATTTTATTCCCTAGGTAACTTCCTCACCAATTGGCGATGAAGAGCATTGCAAACCTTTATCACTTTTATCAAGCCTATCATTGTGGGGGTTCTCCCTTTATCTCTGCCCTATCAGAGAAAATAATAGTGGCTACCATCTAGTGAGCACTTGCTGCCAAGCATTTTATACAAAACAACATACTAGATCCTTTTATTCCCCCTTTTTTTTGTAGGTGATGAAGCAGAACTTCGGAGAGAAAAAGAAACATACTCAAGTGCATACAGCTCACACATTCACACAGCTCATCAGACATATCTGAATCATGCCTCATTATCCTTTTTTCCCTTTATTATCTTAAAATATAATATTTGATACATACACAAAGATACAATGTATAATGTACAATCATCCCTCAGTATCCACAGGGAATTGATTCCAGAAACCCCCGGGATACCCAAATCTGTAGATATTTGGGCTCCTTACAAAAAATTGTATAGTATTTGACTTGTGCACATTCTCTTATATACTTTAAATCATCTCTAGATTACTTATAGTATCCAGGACAGTTTAAATACTTTGTAAATAGTTATTTTATTGTACTGTTTTTAAAATTCATATGATTTTTATTGTTGTTTAGTTTGCATATTTGTAAATGTGTTTCAATCTGCAGTCAGTGGAATCCAGGGATGCAGAACCCATGACTGTGGAGGGCTGACCGCATAGATAACTGTTAAAGCTAAATAACACAATGAATGTTCACAATTTCACCTTCAAATGTAGAATCTATAACATAACCAGCACTATTGCATCTACCTATGTTTTCCTCCCTTCTCTTATTCTCCCGCCTCCCCCAACTTTCTGGGATAACCGCTGTTTTCAGCTTTATATTTAACAATCCCTTGCTATTGTTTAGCTTTCAATTTTAAAAATAATGTACAGCACAGAAAAGTTTCAAGAACATTGCACAATTTCCCATATACCCTTCACCAGATTCAGTTACTATCACTTGCCACATTTACTTTCTTGTTCTCTCTTTTTATGCATGTTTTCTTGTCTGAACCATTTGAGAATAAGTTGCAGATATGACATCTCTTTGCCTAAATACTTGAGTATATGTTTTCTGAGAACAAGAATATTCAATTATCAAAATTAGAAAATGTAACACTAATGTAATATTATACCCAGTCTATTAAAATTTCTACAGTTGTCCTAATAAAATACCCTTTATAGCCACCCTATTCTACCCTTCCATCTTCCCTTCTCCCAGTACAGGATCCAATCTAGAATCCCATATTACATTTAGCTGTCATGTCCCTTGTTTCCTTTAATCTGGAACAGTTCCTAAGTCTATCTTTATATTTCTTGACTTTGACAATTTTTAGCACTTCAGACCAATTGTTTTGTAAGATGTCTCTGAATGCAGGTTTTATTCATGGGATGTTTCCTCATGATTAGATTTAGGTTATCCATTGTGTATCAGGAATACTATATAAATGACATTGTGTTCTTTTCTATGCAACACAACAGAAATAATAAAATATCAGTTTTTTTCCAATTTTGATATTGTCAACTTTGATTACCTGGTTAAGGTGATGTCTTCAGGGTTTATTCACTCTAATAGTACTGTTTTTTCTTCTTTGTAATTAAAAAGTAATTTAAGTAGAAGTAGTTTGAGATTATGTAACTGTTCTGCTATTTATCAAATTTCAACCCACTAGTTTTGGCATTGGTTGGCAATTTTGTCTGAACCAGTTATTACTAGAATGATTGGCACGTGGAAATTTTCTGCCTCCATTTTTCTGTTTATGTGAGATTTTACTGTAAGGGAGAATTTTTTTATCTCTAATTATTAATTATAAATAGAAATTTATCTTTTTAATCTCAGTATAAACTTTTCTCATTCATCACCATTGCCACTTGTTGTATATCAAGTTTCCATATATTCTTTGGTATTTTTGGGTTCTCTCTTTTGTTCAGTTGGTGATTTGGCTTTTCCCTATGCCAAAACACTATCTGGATTATTATGGGTTCATCATTAGTTTCAACATCTGGTTGGCCAAGTTTCCTTTTTTAATTGAGGGATGCCATGGTTATTCTTTCTTTTCCATAGATTTCAGACTTATGTTGAAATTGTCATGTTTCACAGAACTTCTATGGATATTTTGATTGTGTTTATATTAGCTCTCTTGATCAATTTGGGGAGAATTAGCTTTAAAAAATTGAGGCTTTCTTTCCATGAGCACAGTCTATGTTTCCGTTTACTTAGATCTTCTGAGCGTCTTTTAATAACATTTCATAATTTTTTTCTGTGCAGGCCTTATGGTTCTTTATTAATTTTAGGTATTCTATTTTTGAGCCATTTAAATGGAATCTCTTTTTACATTAAATTTTCTTTGTGCTTGTGATGCTATAGAAATGTTTACTGAGCACTTGTTAGATTTTTTTATAGAAATGCAGCTGAATTTTGCATAGTGATGCTAAAATTCTATGTAATTTCATAATTAATAAATATAGTAAACAAATTCTAAGGCAAACTTACTGCTTCTAAATTATCTTTTGGAATTTTTGTATAGACTATTGTATCATTTTTGAAATAATGAAGTCCTATGTTTTCCTTTCCAGCTTTTCATCTTTGATTTATTTTTCCTGTTTTTCATCAGGAAATTAATAAAATCAATAGGAGAGTGCACAGTCCTGGAGATATTGCTTCACTGTGCAAATCAATCCTGATCCTAACAGTTTGGCACCACCTGGCGGTGATTTTCCACTCCAGCCTAAATATTGATGGGATTGACTCAGGGCCTGTAGTTGACTGGACTTTAGGAAAGCAGTAATGACTCCAGGAAATTTCTAGCTAGATAGTGCTAATTTTGTTGGCCCAGTTTGGGAATATTGAATGGGGAAATTACTGAGCAAGCAGGATTCAAACTCTACTTTTCCTGTGAATTTTGTGCTAGTTTACTGCCTGGCTGCCTTCTGTATCTTGTGCCCTATTCCATCCCCCAATGTCATTTAATCATGAGTTAAGTTTATTTATGCTTATGAATATTATTGATGCATCAGAGTTTATTTCTAAATATCTTTAAAACCTGATTAATCTGCTTATTGATTAAACAAGTTAAACAGTTACATTTCTAGAAGATTCTTCTGTTTCTTTTTCAGATTATATTTCTGTAGCCTTTTTTGTCTACTTATCTTTATAATTCTTTTGTTTATTTCTTTAAACATTCTATATCCAATCCACCATTCTGGGATAAAATTATAACATTTATACAATGCTAATAGAACTGGTACATATGTTAGTTAAACACATATGTGCCAGGTAGTCTTACAAAATTAATAATATATTCTGTTTAACCCAGTATATTTAAAATATCATGATGCCAAACAGGTATTCTTTATAAAACTTTACACAGATTAATTTATTTAATCTTAATTTTGCTGATTAGTCCTATTTTGCAGATTAGGAAACTACAGCAGAGAGAAGTAAAAAAAACTGGACCAAGTCCAGATAGATAGGTAGATTTCTGAGCTAGGATTTGACCTCGGGCTGTTACTATGCTCTTCTGAATATTCAGTATGATAAGGGGGAGGGGAAGAAAGTAAAGATTGTTTTTATTTTTCCTAAATTTAAAGGCAAAAGAGCATTTTATTCTTGCTTTGTAAAAATGCTAGTGATTTTTAACCTTTTTCATGTGGTAATTAGCTTTTTGCATGTCTTCTTTATTATCAGATTCTTTGACCATTTTTTTGTCTTGGAGTCCTAAGTGATGTTTTGTATTAAAAGCTTCTTGCCGTAAAATCTATTTTTACAATAAAGTGTATTTTTATTTAATGTATTTTACATTTTTACCAGGAATGACGTCCCAGTTTACATTTTCATTTCCTAAGGAAAATTAGAGGATTTACAAAACAATTTTTTTTTTCATAGAAAACACACCCATGCTGATCCTCATCCTCATGACAGGAAATTCCCACCTGTTATTTTTTTAGTCCCTGAGCTCAAATTTTCATAAGAAAACATATGAGGAAAGAAACAAGTATTTATACCTGTTACATATATTATATAAATATCATCTCTAGATCTCTGTAAAATTAAATAAAAACTTATTAGTTATTTCAAAGAACGAAACTACTGAAAATACCTTAAACAGAATATGGCACATTTAATAAATAAATACAACTTAGATTGTTATTTTAAGAAAAAAGTAAAATTAGAAAATATTTTAGAAAGATAAAGACTAGGGATTATATAAGATATAAAAATAATTTATTTTAAGAATCAGACAACATGAAGTTCTTTTATGGAGAGACCCAAAAGCTTACTTGATTTGTAAAACTAAGAAGAAAAAAATGTTTAAGAAACCAAATAACCAAATATTCCTATTTTGAGGCTCTCAGCATTTTCCATCATCAGACACTGATTTAGAAGAGCACAATTTAGAAATGTCTTTAGACTTATCCCCATAAAATTCATGTAATATAAACAGATTATTTCAAAATACAGCCAGATCTTGACTCTTTAAAATTGGAACCAGAGATCAAGAAGGTATTTCCTGAGGTAACTGAGCAAAGTTTTAAAAATTTAGGGAAGAAAGGAAGACATTACTAAAGATGTGTGTATCTATACATGTGAAGACGGCTATGAATAATGACAGGCACTGGAAAGAGAAAGTAGCAAATACCCAGGATCCTTTAGGGTAAATAAATGACATGAGGGGAAGGTTGGGAGCCAAACCTTTGAAGTGGTAGGAAAATACTGCAATTAGTCATGGCAATGTGTTGGATGGGAAATTAAAAAGAATAAAACATATTGGATGTTTAAAACTTTTGAAGGAATTTAGTTTGTTTGGGTAGTAATAGCCACCATTTGTTGAGTGTTTAGTGAGTGCCCATGTATTAGTCCATTCTTGCATTGCTATAAAGACCTTCCTGAGATTGGGTAATTTATAAAGCAAAGAGGTTTAATTGCCTCACAGTTCCACAGAGTGTACAGAAGCGTGGCTAGAGAGGCCTTAGGAAACTTACAGTCACGGTGGAAAGCAAAAAGGAAGCAAGCATGTCCTACATTGCCAGAGCAGCAGGAAGGGAGAGAAGGGAGAAGCACTACACACTTTTAAACAACCAGATCTTGTGAGAATTCACTTATCACAAATTAGTAAGGCAAAATCTGCCCCCATGATCCAATCTCTTCCCACCAAGCCCATCCCCTGACACGTGGGGATTATGATTTGAAATGAGATTTGGGTGGGCACACAGAGCCAAACCATATTATTCCGCCCCTTGCTCCTCCCAAATATTATGTCTTTCTCATTCCAAAATATAATTATCGCTTCTCAACAGCCCCCAGATCTTAACTCATTTCAGCATTAACTCAGAAGCCCACAGTCCAAAGTCTTATCTGAGACAAGACAAGCCCCTTCCGCCTATGAGCCTGTGAAATAAAAAAACAAGTTAGTTACTTCCAACATACAATAGGGGATACAGACGTTGTGTAAATACACTTATTCCAAAAAGGAGAAATCAACCAAAACAGAGGGGTACAGGCCCCATGCAAGTCTGAAACCCAGCAGGGCAGTAATTAAATGTCAACACTCCAAAATAATCCCCTTTGATTCCATGTCTCACATGCAGGCCACTCTAATGTAAAGGGTGGGCTCCCAAGGCCTTGGGTAACTCCACCCCTGTAGCTCTGCTGGGTACAACTCCCTCAATTGCTTTTATGGGCTAGCATTGAGTACTGGTGGCTTTTCCAGGTGCATGGTGTAAACTATTGGTGGATCTACCATTCTGAGGTCTGGAGGACGGTGGCTCTCTTCTCACAGCTCCACTAGGTAGTGGCCTGGTGGGGATTCTGTGTGGGGGCTCCAATCTCACATTTCCTCTCTGCACTGCCCTAGTAGACGTTCTCCATTAGGGCTCTTCCCTTGCAGATGAACTTCTGCGTGAACATCCGGGTGTTTCCATACATCTTCTAAAATCTAGGCAGAGGCTTCCAAGCCTCAACTCTTGCCCTCTGTGTACCACAGGCTTAACACCACCAAGGTTTAAGACTTGCAACCTTTGGGGCAGCAGCCTGACACATATCTGGACCCTTTTAGCCACAGTGAGAGCTGAAGCAGTGGGGATACAAGGAGCAGTGTTCTGAGGTTGCACAGGGTAATGGAGTCCTGGGCCTGGCCCATGAAATCATTCTTCCCTCCTAGGCTCTGGACTTGGGTTGGTAGAGGCTGCCTCGAAAGTCTCTGAAATGCCTTTGAGGCTTATTCCCCATTATCTTGACTATTAACTTTCAGCTCCTCTTTACTTACTCAAATTTCTGCAGCTGGCTTAAATTCTCCTTGCAAAAAAAAATGTTTTTTTCTTTTCTACCACATTGTCAGGCTGCAAATTTTCCAGACTCTTATGCTTGTCGGGTCTCCACATGCAAGCCTGGAGCCTGAAAGTCTGAAGTCCTGCTTGCCTCGGCTGATGTCACCCACCCCCTGCCTGCATTTGCCACTGTCCCTGATCACCCAGCCCAGCGGAGCTTCCCCTGACAAGCCCCTCACCCAACCCTGCCATCTTAGCTCTTTTTATGATAATGTAAATACCCCTCACCCAACCCTGACATTGTAACTGAACTTGTGGTCATGTACACTCCTTGCCCCTACCCCCTAGCACTATAACTGAACTTACTCTGCAACACCCTGACCTCGCAAAAAACTACCCAAACCTATAAAACCAACTCCTATCCCATTGCACTTTGCTAATGCCCTTTTCGGCCTTAGCCCACCTGCATCCAGGTGAATAAACAGCCATGTTGTTCACACAAAGCCTGTTTAGAAGGTCTCTTCATTCAAAGCATGCATTTTTCAACAATGCTCTTCTTCCTTTTTAAATATAAGTTTCAGTTTCAGAGCATCTCTTTGCTCACACATATGAGCCTATGTTGTTAGAAGCTGCAAACCACATCTCAAATGCTTTGCTGCTTAGAAATTTCTTCTGCCAGAAACCCTAAATTCAAAGTTCTGCAGATTTTTAGAACAGTGGCAAAATGCTAACAGTCTTTTTGCTAAAGCATAGCAAGAGTGACCTTCGCTCCAGTTCCTAGTGAGTTCTTCATTTGCAGCTGAGCCCACCACAGCCTGGACTTCATTGTTTATATCACGGTCAGCATTTTTAACAAGTCCCTAGAATGTTTCAAACATTCCCTCATCTTCCTGTCTTCTTCTGAGCCCTCCAAACTGTTTCAACCTCTGCCCATTAATGAGTTCCAAAGCTGCTTCCACATTTTGAGGTATCTTTATAGCAACACCCAACTTCCAGTTCCAACCCCATTGTCTGTATTAGTCCATTCTCTCATTGCTATAAGGAACTACCTGAGGCTGGGCAATTTAGTAAAAAAAAAAAGAAAAAAAAATGTTTATTTGGCTCACGGTTCCACAGCTTGTACAGCAAGCATGGCCAGGGAGCCCTCAGGAAGCTTACAATCATGGCATAAGATGAAGAGGAAGGAGGCACATTTTACATGGCTGGAGCAGGAGGAAGAGAGTGAAGGGGGAGGTGCTACATACCTTTAAACAAGCAGATATTGTGAGAACTCACTCACTACCACCAGAACAGCAAGGGTGAAATCTGCCTCCATGATCCAATCACTTCCCACCAGGCCTCTCTTTCAACATTGGGGATTACAACGCAACATGAGATTTGTGTGCGGACGCAAATCCAAACCATATCAGCCAGGTATTATAAATGTCCGACGTATAATGCATATTTGACTTTTAAAATTATGCTGTTAATTACTCCCATTTTACAAATGAGAAAATTGAGATACAGAAAACTTGCAAGCTGCTAAGTGGCAAAACTGTGATTTGTGTAAACCAAGAGACTGGCCCCAATGTCCATGTTGTTAATCTAGGAGGGCTATACTTATTCCTCCAGTAAGTACAGAATTTAGGCTGGGGTCACCATATAACATTCAGTAGAAAATTTAGTCAACTATCCAAACAATTTTGACCAACTTTATTATTAGGATCTAGTGTCTGCACTGGTAAACTTGTCTAACAATTGCTTAGTTTTCTCTTTTATGTCGTGCTATCCTTGTGGTAAACTTCAGTATATAAATTTGTCTTTCCAATACAAATATTTTAATACTCCTATTTCATCTGTAGTGTAGGTACATGGTCACTGTTACAAGCTAAGCTGTGTCTCTCCTGGATTTGTATGTTGAAGTTCTAATTCTCCAGTCCCTCCAAATGTGACTGTATTTGAAGATAGAGTTTTTAAAGGTGCAATTTTGGTGGGCCCTTATCCAATATGATTAGTGTCCTTATGAGAAGTGGAAATTTGGACTCAGATGGCTGCAGAGGGAAAACCACATGAGGACACAGGGAGAACATGGCCACCTGCAGGTTAAGGAGAGGGGCCTCAGAAGAAATCAACCCTGATCAACTCCTTGATCTCTAACTTCTAGCCAATTAGGAGTTCTAAACAATGGAAAATCAATTTCCATTGTTTAAACCACTTGCTCTGTGGTAATTTGTAATGGCAGCCCTAGAAATCTAATACAGTCACTGTTTCAATTAGGGTCTTAGTTTACTAATTAGCATTCTTGCTAGTTTAAGCAGAAAAAGGATATTTCTTAAGGAGTATTAGATAGCTCAGAGCATCTTCAGAGGGTTAAAGAGTTGAGTTTGGAGGCTATGTATTCAGAAAAAATGCTCTAACCACATTGTGAGATTGTACCAGTAAAGGTTCTGATGCAACTAGACGCTAAAGCACACACCACTCACTCTGGACATGAGACATCAGAAATTCAATCATTCTGACCATGAGAGATGACATCTTACCTGCTACCTTTGCCAGAATGTGGATTTCCTTCAGCTCCTGCCTTGTCATGTAGCTCATTTCTGGGATGATTTCTCACATGGGAGTATGTGATTGGGGTAGCCTAGGTTATATGCCTGTAGCTTTGTGGCAAGTGAGTATGAGAAAGTGAGCTTTCTGGCTTGTACCATGTGGAGATAGATGGAAAGGCAGAAAGTTGCCTAGACATGGAAAGGGTGGTCAAAAGGTGATGCTAGGTCAGAAAAGGTAAAGGAAATCAACCATAAAACCTCAGTAGTATGATTTTGTGACCAGTTGCTCTTTGGTACTGTCCCTGAGAGCTAGTTATTCTTTCCATAGTCCCTAAACTTTTCTTGACTCTACTTTTGTTTTTATTGAATAAATTCTCCCTTCTCTAGAGTTCAAATAACTATCAAGCACAAATAACTGAATCTTCCCACCCCATCCTGTTGTATACTAGGCCAATCAGAACATTCCATGCACTGCCCTCACCCCAACCTTGTGATAAGTTCTAGAACAGGTGGGTTCATTGTCCAGGACAGACAGATAAGATGCAGTCCCTGGACACCTAGCATGACAGACCTGCATCTCTCTGGTTCCCGTCTTTCTGCTGAAGTTTTTGGTCTCGGATGGCAGCCTGGAACTGCTGCAGGCCAAACTGATATTCCTCATTAAAAACTTTTTCCAGAGTAAAGCTGACACAGATGGACAGAGAGCTGAGGGATTCTTAGAAACAATTCTCATGTCAATTTTGAGCATTTGAATCAGCTGTGTTAGAAGTTTGTACTACATCTAAACTTCTCAGTTCTTTATGCCTATAAAGTCACTTTCATCTTAATTGCATTTGAATTGTTTCAGTCACTTGCAACCAAAAGAGTCCTGACTAACTTGATTGGTTAGAAAGTAATTAATCAGTGTATATTTTCCCCTAAAATTCTGCTTTAACAGACATTTATTATTATCTCTACCTTGATGTCCAAATGAAAAAATAACTTGGCCTTATTTTTATACAAGTATGTACATAAGTATGTATACACATATACCCCCATACTCCTCCATGCATAGACACAAAGTAAAAATGGAGTTAATGTATCAAAGATTTTATTCATCTTGGATTCTTTCTCTTTAGATAAAATGACATTTTTTAGGAATTGATGAGAGGTAGAACATATTTGCATATGTTTTTCTGTAGTTTTTGCTTTATCTAGGTTTACTCCTGTCATGGTTAATTTTATGTGTCTAGGCTAGGAGATGCCCACTTAGCAGGTAAAACATTATTTCTGAGTGTATTTGTGAGGATGTTTCTGGGTGAGATTAGCATTTGAATTGGTGGACTGGGAAAAAGACTACACACCTTCAACCATGTAAGTGGGCATCATCTAATCCTTTCGGAGCCCAGTAAAACAAAAAGGTGGAGGAAGGGTGAATTCACTCCGTCTCTCTCGCTCTTCTTCCCCTCCCCCCACCAGACAAGGTCTCCCTCTGTTACTCAGGTTGGAGTGCAGTGGCATGATCATAGCTTACTACAGCTTCAATCTCCTGGGCTCAAGAGATCTTCCTGCCTCAGCCTCCTGTGTAGCTGGGACCATAGGCACCTGTCACCACATCCAGCTAATTTTATTTTTTGTAGAGATTGGGGTCTTGTTATATGATCCAGGCTGGCCTTGAATTCCTGGCCTCAAGCAATTCTCCCACCTTGGCCTCCCAAAGTGCTGGAATTACAGATGTGAGCCACTGCACCTGTCCAAACTCTCTCTTCTTGAGCTGGTGGATTCATCTTGTCCTGCCTTTGGACATCAGAGCTTCCAGTTATTGGGCCTTCAGACTCCAGAACTTATACTAGTGGTACACCCTGGTTTTCAGGCTTCCAAAATTGACTGAGAGTTTCACTGTCTGCCCTCCCAGTTCTCAAGCCTTTGGATTAAGACTAAATATTTACACCAAAGGCTCTTGTAATTCTTAGTTTACAGATGTGAGCCACTGTG
Organism: Sapajus apella; assembly: GCF_009761245.1. Lineage (NCBI taxonomy): Eukaryota > Metazoa > Chordata > Mammalia > Primates > Cebidae > Sapajus > Sapajus apella. The sequence goes on from NW_022437027.1 coordinate 4,792,490, forward strand.
CAAATACATATATTTTGTCCAATAAATCACAAAGTTAATCTACAAAAAAAAAAAAACTAGAAGAAAGGAAAACACTGTGGAGCATCAAAGAGAAACTTTCTGTTCTTCAAACCAGTGGGTCACAACACTCATATCTATAGTTCCTCCAGGGTACTCTTTCATGCCTCAGTCAGTTCATTATTTATGAAGAAAGACACCTAGAGAACAGTTTCTGGATAGATTCAGATACAGTACCTTTAATGAAATAATTCCTTCTAAGTAAATTTAGATTGAGTTATAGTGATCTGTTTCCTTTAATACCACAGTTGCTCTTAAGATTAGCACAGTAGAATCTAATTTATGATTAGAAGGTAAAGGAAAGTTAACACTAGGCACTGTATGCTGACTGATGAATAACATAGAGTACTACTGCTGCTTGATAGAAACAAATTCTTATAGCAACCAGAGAGATTCAAGTCTGCCTGAAGTATAATACTTCTATCAAATATGTGTTATATGCCAGCATTTGTCCTGGAATTGTCAGGTGCAAGAGAGATCAAAAGGTCAAAACTGAAGAAGTGAAGCCAATATGTTAAAAAGAAACGCAAAACAAAGTAGACAACCCTATGATAGCCTCCAAACACTTGGTTAAAGAAATAGCAAAAAAATGCCTTCTTTCTTCCAGTTTTTCCTTAAACAACATTATTAACTTTGTGCTTTATTGGACATAATGTTATTTAGTGCATCTTTTTGTATACTCTTGAAATATGTTACTGTAATTCCAAAATAAAGACTTACTCTTAAATATTTAAATTCTTTTTAAACAACTTTGCTTTAGTCATTTTAATATACTAAAACATCTGTATGAAATAATTTATGTGTGTATATCAGAAGAGTCATGCCCAATAAAGTTAACCAAGAAGAATGCAGCTTTAATGTAAGGACTGAAGAGCTGTGATTTAGGATCCTGTGCATCTTATGCTGTTTAGGCTGCTCAGCCTAGAAAATGGTGAGTTCTAAAATAAAGAAGATTCTCACCATTATAACAGTAATGCAACACCTGGGCTTCTGAGTGGCTTGCTTGAAATCAGTGTGTGGGTTTTTCAGGACTCTACATCACAAAATCTCAGGATATTGCGACCTACTCAGCATTTTGGACATCCAAGGAGAAAAGGACTAGAAGTTATGGGACGGTTGAGCAAAAGGGAAGGAGAAAGAAAGAAGAAGAGGAGGGAAAGGAGAAGAGGAAGAGGAGGGAAAGGAGAAGAGGAAGAGGAGGAACGGGAGGCTGAGAAGGAGTGATGTGTTTCACTAGTGCATTTTACATTCTGCCGGGTAAATAATTAGTACTCTCAAGCTTATAAATAACAGGATAATGTTCTCTAACTAAAATTAGGGCTTATTTCTATGCTAGGAATTTATAATTTCCTAATTGCTATTGAGATTTGTTGCAGCATAAACAAGCAGATATGCTTTTAATTAGATTCGTGTCTTAAAAACAAATGGATATCTCAAGTTCAATCCCATTTTTTCTTAGTTCCTAATTGTATGCAAACATTTTAATTTGTTTACTGCATGAAATATGTACAATTAAATTGGTTTCTCTGTGATTAAATATTTTATAACTTTATTTGATTTTTAATTCTTACTGATAAAGCGGTACAAAAGTAAATGAAGGAAATTTTTTTTTAAATTAATTAATTTTTTTTAAGATGGGGTTTCACCATGTTGGCCAGGCTGGTTTTGAACTCCTGACCTCAGGTGATCCACCCACCTCAGCCTCCCAAAGTGCTAGGATTACAGGTGTGAGCCACCGCGCCCAGCTTAATGAAGGAAAATTATAATAAACAGTGAAGTTATTTAAGTCTCTATAAATAAATGATATTTAATATATTTCCTCTAAAATGGGTCATTTCTGAAATAGACATATGTGTTTATAAATGTAATTTAGGTGCAATACATTGTTTATGTAATAATTTTTCTAGGATAGTTAATATATTTTTTGTTTATTGCTGCCTAATAAACTACTTTAAAACTTAGTGGCTTAAAACAACAAGCATTTTTATCATTCTCACACAATTTTGTGCATTGGGCATTTGGCTTGGACATACAGAGAGGGCTCATCTTGGATTTGCTTGATACCTACTGAAACTGGAACATCCTAGAAGGCTTCTTTACTCCCACATAAAAAAGATGCACCAGGACGACTTGAGTAATGGTGTCTGGCTAATGCTCAATGGGGTCATATACCTGGGACTTTGGTTCTTCCTGCAGGTTGGGTTCCTTGGTCTCTTCCAAGTAGCTTCTCTCCTTTTCCAAGTAGTTTCAGAACCTCTTTTTCTCCATGTGGCCTCTTCATGCAGTTTTTTCCAGCAAGGTAGCCACACTTCTTCAGAGGCTGTGAAGCTTGAGTCTGGACCTGACATACAGTCACTTCTGCCACATTCTGCTGGCTAAGTAAGGCATTACAAGGTCAACTGGATTCAATGTAGGTGAGGGCTACATAGGAATGTGACTGTTGGATGTGTGGTTCCTCAGGGATGGGGAGTAAGTGTGGAGTGTAGATGTATGTGTCCTTTGATGGTGTGATTCTTTGGCTCCTCAACTGTATAATTGAGTGTTTTGCAAGATGTATGTTTTGTGTAATATGAGGCTTAAGAGATGTTTTTCAGAAAAAGAGCATTCGTATAATAAATTCGAGAAATACTACAATTTATAGCCCTTCACTTGGGCTCATTGGCATGCTAAAAGTGGTAAGAGTTTTGCAGCATAAAAATCTGTTTTATTTGTGTAACAGCATTCCTCAAATATTTAAGTGTATAGAACTGTGCCTGGCACTTAGTAATTGTTCATAAATATTTGTGGAATGAAATTTATCACAAGATCATTTTTCACAAAATGCACATTGCATTCCCAAAAAAGTGGTGTTTCCACTGAAGCAAGTTTGGGAACACTGGTCCATTGTTCCCAGTATGTGACTCTGAGTTTCTTCCTGGCCCTGGCTTCTATCTGGGTGCTTCCTAGTAAATTGGTTGTTGCACTTTAAATGACATGATACTATCTCCTGGTCCCAGGTGACAAGACCCAATTGAGCACCTGACCCAAAGGCAGCCATCCCTAGCCCAGCCAGCAACGATAAGGAAGCCTGGCACAAGAGCTTTCTAAAAGGAGGAAGATTCTCACCATCATAAAATAGTAATGCAATATCTGGGTTTCTGAGTGGCTTGCTTGAAATGAATGTGTGAATTTTTCTGGAGTCTACATCACAAAATCTCAGGATACTGTGACCTACTCAGTGTTTTGGACCTCCAAAGAGAAAAGGACTAGAGGTTATAGGAAGTCTGACAAAAGGGAAGGAAAAAGTAAGAGGGTGAAGAGGAGAAGGAGAAAACTTGAGTAGCTTATATTGGATTGTGATAGACAGACCAAATTGTATCTTCTCTTTTGAATAGTTTGAATTTGAGAAAATCAGTCAATTAGCTGGTAAGAGTAAGACCAATAGAAGCAGAAGCTAAGAGTAATTGAGTTTGCATTATATGCAGTCCTAGGGTGCTCTGTCTGTTTTCTTGTTGTGTGGCTGCTGAAAACACCTCCTTTCCCCCTTTCTTTCCCCCATCTTTATAATAAAACTCAATTAACTCACATAGCTTATCTCTTCATTTCTTATTATGGGAAAGAGTCTAACTGTACATAATGTCAGGAAAAGCGGTATAGGCTCTCATTCAGAGTGAGAAAACCCTCCTTCAGTTGGTTAGCTCGGGGAGAAGTGCCACTATTACATGTCCCTTCACCAATGTGCAAACCTAATGGGGACTTCTATTTGAAAACCCAACTACAAGTCATGCTGGTAAACCAGCTGCTTAGGCAGCTTTTTCAACTGCTGTAGGAAATGCTTTTGCCAATAGCTGCAGAAAAAAAATTGCTCTAGATGAGAATTGTTCTTTAAAGAATCTCTGAAATTATGCTGAAAATGATAGTTTTGAGCATGTTATTTCTCCTGGAATGGCTATTGGAAAATTGTGAGAAAAAAGTAATTATTTAATTAAGTTAAATAGAAGAAGGAAGGTGATGAGTGGAAAGGGGAGAACGCTTGGACACCCATGAAGCTGAAACTGTTGTGGCAGTGTTAGCTGATTACCCAGACAGAGCTATCTAGGAAACAATGGGAAACCAGGAGGTAGGTTCCGCTGGCATGCTCCCTAGTCTGAGTCTATGGTGAAGTCAAAATGCAACCACTCTCTAGGATATTTATTAGAAAGGGGGAGCAGGAAATAGCACCCAGATAATTCATTTGAAGCCCACAGAAGTGAGAAGAAGCAATAGAGTACTGATACAACACATCAATCACTGGTAGGACTGCATTAATGTAGTTGAGATGCCAGAGGTAAACAGAATTTGCCTTCTGTTGTTCAAAAAGGTTCAGTGGATGCTGAGCATTTGGGGATTTGGCACAAGAGAGAAGCATATTTGCATTGGGATGCCAGGATTTTTTTTTTAAAAACAGTCTTTTTTTTTGGACAGTTTTAGATTTACAGAAAAACGAAGCAGACAATACAGAATTAATACATCCCTTCGAGCCAAGTTTTTCCAATTGTTAATGCCTTACCTTAGTATGGGACATTCGTCACACTTAATGAACTAACTTTGATGCATTATTGTTAACTAAGGTCAAGTTTGTCAAGATTTCCTTAGCTTTACCTACTGCTTTCTGTCTCAGGATCCCATCCAGAACACCACATTATGTTTATTTGTCATATCTCATGAGTCTCCTCTTGGCAATGACAGTTTCTTAGCCTTTCTTTGTTTTTGATGACCTTAACTGATCTAAGGAGTACTGGCTAGGTATTTTGTTGTATCCTACTACTGGAATTTGTCTGGTATTTTTCTCATGACCCCACTGGGGTTATAGGTTTTGGAGAGAAAGATCACAAAGGTGAAGTGTCATTTCATCACATCATATCAAAGCTACATACTATCGACATGACTTATTACTGATGATTTTGATCATCTTGTTGAGGGAATGTTTGCCAGGTTTCTTCACAATAAAGTTACTCTTTTTCACTTCGATTCTATAATGTACTATTTGGTAGGAGAGATGCAGAGCCCATATTTAAGGAGTAAGGATTTACGTTTCCTTTCCTTGAGAGCTGAGTATCTATACAAATTATTTGGAATTTGTCTGCATGGGATATTAGTCTCTTCCATTTATTAATTTATTCAGTCATTTATATTGGTATGGACTCACAGATATTTATTTTATACTTGTGGTAATCATGTATTACTTTATTTTTGTTGCTCAAATTGTTTCATCTTTGACCACTGGGAGCTCTTTCAGTTGGCACCTGTGCTCCTTTGACAGACTCATACAGTTATGGTGGTATTTTGTTTGTTTGTTTTTATACCAACTTCCTTACTTTCTGACACTACATTATGCCCCAGGCTCATCTTGAATATTTCCTGTCCTAGTTCTAGAATTAGCCATTTCTCCAAGGAACCCTGGTTCTTGTTGGAAGATACACCAAGATCTGGGAATTAGGTGTACTTGCTGCTACTAGGGTGTCATATCTTTTGAGCTGTCTCAGCTGATAAAGAAATATATGTACATGTATTAATTCCATATATATATATACAAATATTTCTATATGAAATCATCTGTGTATGTATTAAGCTAAACATGAATTCCTACCAATGTCTTTAACTCAGATCCATTACCATATGAATCACCCCAGGCCTGTCGCCTTGCTTAACTATCAATTCCCACTCCAATGGTGAGAAGCTTGGCTCCCACCATCTGCCATCCATTTAATTAATTGTTCAATTCTATTACACATGTACAGCAGCCTGAGAATGTTGACCTGTACTCCAATGGGGAATAACATTAACACCAGAGTATAGTGTCTATGTGCAGTTCCTTTTACCTTTAATTTCATAGATTCCACTGATTTCCAAATTTACTTAGGCCAGCTACCCCTCCTCCTGTAAGGTAATGAAGGAATAGAGGAATAATTTACAGATTAAAAGAGAATTAAAGGTGTATCTTGCTTTTAAATCTGCAAGACTAAATTACATTGTCTGAGGGTGTATATTTAAATGGTGAAACTCACAAAATGAAGCAAGGTAATAGTTATTTAAAAAGGCAACTTCAATTTCTAGGAAGATAAAGAAAGTAGCAAGGATGGGACATACACTTCCACCTGAAAAAATAAAAATAACCTCAACAAAATACTATGTGGAACAATGGTTTTCAGAAATTGGATGACAGGCAGTGAAGAACAGTGATCCCTGAGAGATGAGAAAACAAATGAGGTAAGCCCTGTAATTGCCCCAGCTTACTGGCTATAGAGAGTTTGCAGGCCATTGTGATGGGAGGAGGAGCCTAGGCAGAAACCAGCAGTTGCTTTGAATTAAGGTTATGGAACTGGGAGTCCAAGAGCTAGAACAGAGTACCAGAGAAGAGGGAGCTACCATAGAGAGAGCTCCAGAGATTACAGAAAGGCCATCTGAACACAGACAAGTGAGAAAACTAATGTAGGCCAGGGAAAATACCACCTAAAAGGAGCAGAGGGAAAATGCCTGGAGCTCACACCCAGCAGAAAGGGTTTGTGTCCCACCAGCCAGAGCAGAAAACCTTGGCATTGGGCAACGTAATGAAGAGGGTGTTCTGAGTAGTGGAGAATAATTAACCCTAAACAAAAAGCTGCTCTGGTGCCACCTAATGATGCTAAAAACAAGATGTGAATGGACCAAACTGTTTCCAAGTAACTTAACTGTGACCCAGAAAAAAGCTCAAGAATATTTTTGTAATAAAGTACAGAAATATGCAGTGTTCAACAAGGTAAAATTCACAATGTCAGAGGCCTAATAAGGAGGAGGAAAGAAGAGAAAAAAAGAGGAAGATATGACTCTAATGAGAAAAATGAGTCAATACAAAAAGATGTAAACACATATAATTAATAGATAATGACATTAAAACAGCTATATGTTACAAATTCAAAAAGATAGGGAAAGATTGATAATTTTAAATAGAGGCATGAAAGACATTTTTAAAAGGACCCAAGTTAAACTTCTAGAGATAAAAAATAAAATGTCTGAGATAGGATACATAATTTAAAAAACCTAATAATAAGAGAACAAACTCAATAAAAATAGACAAAATATCTAATCAGACACTTAACCAAAGAAGATATATAGGCAGGAAATAAGCAAAAGAAAACATGCTCAACATCGTCAATTATAGGGAAGCGCAGTTAAAACCACAGTGAGAAACCATCGTATATGACAACAGTGAGTAAAAAGACTAACCATATCAAGTGTTGGAGAGGATGTGGAGCAAGTACAGCTCTCATACATTGCTGTTAGGAATGCTAAATTGTACAGCCACTTTGGAAAGTGGTTCTGGCAGTTTCTCCAAAAATTAAACATACATCTACTGAGGGAATGTATTCTCTTCCCTAGTCCATGAGGGGGCATCATTTCAAAGACGAGAACTTCCCAGCGCCATAAACTTGCCCCCCCTCCATATGGGGTCTTGGAGGCCTTTGTTTCCATACCCTTATCTGAGGAACACCTCAGATCGAGCAGCTGTAATTTATAACCATGGATGCTGCCATCCCTTGTGTTTGATTTCAGATGGGTGCTAATCTTCCCAAACTCAAGTCTTCATTAAAATGTATACTGGAAAATTGGGATTGATTTGACACAGATCTTTGAAGAAGCTGCAGTTCATTTTCTCTGCCGAACAGCATGGACAAATTACCCTCTGCCGAGTGAAAAAACCTGGCCACCTAAGGGAAGTATAGACTATGACACTATTCTGCAATTAGACCTGTATTGCAAAAGCGAGGGTAAATGGTTTGAGGTCCCCTATGTGCTACTTTTCTTTTCCCTAAGGAATAAGCCACAGCTGTGTCAGACCTGTGCCCCCTATCCTATTCAGCCCTCCTCAGGACTACCTCCACCTGTGGGACTCCCTGTGGCAACTACCTCCACCAATGCCAACCAGGGCTCCTTAGTCCCTCTACCCCAACAGGAGCTAGGAATGGCCGAGACAGCCAGGGCATCTCAGGTTACCCGGATGCCCAAACTCTGCCCCCTACAGGCAGTAGGAGGAGAATTTGGCCCAACTAAGGTGCACACACCCTTCTCACTTTCTGACTTAAAGCAAATTAAAGTGGACTTAGGAAAGTTTTCAGATGACCCAGACAAGTACGTAGACGTTCTTCAGGGCCTGGGTCAGTCCTTCAAATTAGACTGGAAGGATGTCATGCTATTGCTTAATCAAACCCTAACCAGCAATGAGAGAGAGGCTGCTCTAGCAGCATCTCAAGAGTTTGGGGACACTTGGTACCTTAGGTACATAACCTAATGACACCAGAGGAAAAGGACAGATGTCCTACAGGTAAACAGGCAGTCCCTGGCACGGACCCTCGCTGGGATCCAGATTCAGAACAAGGGACTGGAGCCGTAGGCATTTCTTGACCTACATACTTGAGGGATTAATGTGAACTAGGAAGAAGCCCCTGAACTTTGCAGTGCTATCCGCCATAACTCAGGGAAGGGAAGAAAACCCAACCAGCTTTCCTTGAACAATTGCGGGAGGCTTTAAGAAAGTACACTCCCCTGTCACCAGATTCCACTGAGGGCCACTAAAGGACAAGTTTATTACACAGTTAGCAGCTGATATCAGGAGGAAGCGCCAAACGCTGGCCTTGTGGCCAGAACAGAGTCTAGAATCATCACTGAACCTGGCAACCTCGGTGTTTTATAATAGAGACCAGGAGGAGCAGGCTGAAAGGAACAGAAGAGATCAGAGAAAAGCTGCTGCCTTAGTCACGGCCTTCAGGCAAGCAGACCCCAGGGGCTCAAATGAGGGAAAGGCTCGGGTTAGCCGTCAGTCTGACAGAACTTGTTACCAGTGCAGTCTGAAGGGACATTTTATAAGAAATTGTCCCCAGAAGAATGGACCATCATCTTGTCCTTGCCCGCCGTGCCAAGGAAATCACTGGAAAGCACAATGTCCCTGGGAACAAAGGTCCCCAGGGCCTGAGGCGTCTGACCAGATGACCCAACTGCAGGACTGAGGATGCCTGGGGCAAGTGCCAGCATGAGCCATCACCCTCACAGAGCCCTGGGAAAAGCTGACCATAGAGGTCCAGGAAGCTCATCTTCTCCTGGACGCTGGCTCGACTTTCTCAGTATTTCCCTCCTGCCCTGGAGAGTTGGTGCTTGTTAAATCTCTCCCCTCAGACTCTCCCTCTCTAGGCCCATCTTGTGGAGGACAATTTTCAGTTATTCTGTCTACCCCAATGACAGTTAAGGTGGTGGGAATTGACTCATGCATTCACCATGCTCGGCTGAAGCCTTGGACCTCCTGAAGAAAGTCATAGACTCCACAGCCTGAAGTTCCAGGAAACGACCCATTGTACACTGCGAGCCGTTAGCGGATCTGCATCTGCTCTTCTGACAAGATCCCCAGGAAAGTAACCACGCATGAATCTAGCTTATATCCTGACATTAACAGGACTATTAACTCTCAGCTTTGCCGTCTTTCAAACTCCAAGTATGCCTTTCATGTGGAGGGGGCACGTGGAATAATAGGAAAACTTGGTGCTGGTATTAGTAAAGTTATTACTTCTATTCAGTTACTATAAGCTATCTCAGAAGTTAATTAATAACATAAAAAGTTTGCTAATTCTCTCTGCAAAGCAGCTTAACTCTATAGCTGCCATAGCTCTTCAAAGTAAAAGTGCCCTGAATCTGCTAACAACAGAGAGGAAGGGGACCTGTCTCTTTGTAGGAAAAATGCTGCTACTTTGTAAACCAATTAAGTGCTGTTTTGAACAAAGTTAAAGAACTCAGGAATCAATCGAGCACAGGGCTAAAAACCTTCCATAAATAGTCATGGAGCTTGTTTAACAACTGGCCGTCCTGGCTCTGTCCTCTCCCAGGCCGGTTTATACCCATTCTATATTTGTTGGCCTCTAGGCCTCTCATCTTTAACCTCCTCGTCACAATGGTTTCTTCTAGAACCATAGGGTCACAAATAATCCTGCAACTGGAACCCCTAATGTCCTTGGCTCATGAGCTCTATTGTGGACCTCTGGATCAACCTTCACCCCTGAAAGACTCTCCTCTGGAGGAAACCTCAAATGCAGGGGCCCCTTCTATGCCCCATTTCAGCAGGAAGTGGTTAAAGAGCGATCCACGCCCGTGTTCCAACAGAAGTTGAACTTTCCTGTTCAGAGGGGGGATTGAGGGAATGTGTTCTCTTTCCAGGTCCACAAGGGGACGTAATTTCAAAGGCAAGAAACCCAGTGCCATAACCTTGACCACACCCATCTGGGGTCTTGGAGGAATCAAAAATCAATCACTCCAGCAGAAGTTTAAAGGAATTCCTTTCATTGGCCAGATAAGGTGGGAATTCCTCCCAGGTTAAAAGTCCCCTTCTTTCATGCCCCTTTGGATTCCATATTTGGGTCCCCTTCCACACTCTTCATGAAAGCTTTCTCTCTCTCATCTTTTTCTCTCCTTTTTCTCTTTCTCTGCCTAAATAAATCTCTTCTCTGCAAAAACTCCTTGGGGTCCAATATTTTCTTGTGGTCACACTGCGCCGTGGTCCCCTCTCCCATTCTTGGGGGAGAGACCAAGAGCCTGGTAAAACATCCTCTCGGGGGAGCTGTGCCTCCCCTGCACCCGAAAACCTGGCAACACTATCATATGGCCCAGTGATTCCTCTCCTGTGTTTACCCAGGGAAAAGAAAGCCTATGTCTACATATAGATTTGTAGATGAATGTTCATGGCAACCCTATTTACAATAGCCCCAAACTGAAATGACCCAAATGTCCATCAACAGATGAAAGAATAGACAAATCATGGTATATCCATAAAAATACTGTTCAGCAATAAAACGGAATGAACTACTGATACACATGAAAACGCTGGATGAATTGCATAATAATCATGTTAAAAGAAGCCATAGAAAAGAATATATGCTGCATCTCATTACTTATGACTCAGCTACTTTAACATATATAAATTTTTAATATTAAGACAATGTTTTACATAGAGTAAGGGGTACAAAGACCATTTGTGGTTTTAATTAAGTTACTCTTTTCAGATATCACTGGAACCAAAATTAAGAACCTAGAATATTTTTAGAGCAGAAAAAAATATCCTGAAACAAATTTATCTACCTCCAGCCCTTATCTTACAGACGAGAAAGCTGAGGTTCGTGGAAATTACATAGTTTACTCAAGGCCATGTAATTGGTAGAATCTAGAATTCCAGGAATTTATTTTCACTCACTGTGAAGAGCTCCTTCAAATTACAGGCAAGCCATAATTTAAAAATATAATTTTTAACTCGGCCTTATAAAATTCATTATTTGGGGGCTTTTTTCTAATAATAAAAAATAATGACTACGTTAACCACAAAGAAATGCTTCAGATGAAATTAATAACTGATATTTCAAAGTTTCTTTAAGCCCTATCCCTCTTATCTCATTTTATTTGAGTAAATTTCCTTGGTGGAGAAGATACACCTTCGGAGTTTTGCTGAGTCATTGGTAAAATGCAACTGCTTGACTAGAGGGATGCTTTCTCACAGATTAACCTAGAAATCTTCTGGCAAGTCCCAATGACTTGAATGGGTAGGCCTCATCTCCTATTCCCTCACTTTGGGGGTGGGGCAGGATTTCAACACATGAATCATGCGGTGACACAAACATTCAGACGTCAGAAGCATTAGTTATTGGTTTCTCACAACAGAAAGTGAAACTTTCTATCTCCTCTCCTACCAGCACCACCACACACACATACTCATTCTCATATCCCTTCAACTTCTCCATCTAGTTATATTGCAGTTTTGTTAAGGTTTACCTTCATAGTTTACATGATCATCACTAAGTGTGTATAACTTAGACCTGAGCCCTGTAGTAAAACCATCATTACCTTTGCTTTTAGCACAATATTTTTCCTCTGAATTTTTGTGTGCACATATGCACGTGTGTGTACGTATGTATAGTTTTCCTTGTGGAATTCCTTGTTGTTTTGTTCTCTTCTTAAAAAGTAGTAATTTCATGTGTAAAAAAGGGAAACATTACAGAAATATACCCATGCGATTTATTTATTTAAAGAATACTTCATAAGTGGTACAGGAAACACTGCTGGTGCCCCATCCACATCCCTTTAATTCCTACTATCATGGCAAATATCATTCTGACTTTCCCCTGTGAATAGTTCCATTTCTCTGCATGAGGGCTTCCTTTGGGACCGGTGTCTTCTTGACCTACATGCATGCAATCCAAAAATACCAGGGAATGAATATTCCCTGGGAGTAGTCCTTGACTCATGACTGAAGAGCGTTGCATAAATAACCCCAACTCCCTCTCCTCTTAGGTAAATACACTCTGAAGCACATGTTCAATGCTGTTTGTTAGTGTTCACTAGTTGGATTAAGCTTCAGTTTCCCATGATGCCTTCTTTTTCTTTTTTCTTTTCTTTTTTTTTTTTTTGAGACAGAGTCTTGCTCTGTTGCCCAAGCTAGAGAGCAGTGTTATGATCTTGACTCACTGCAACCTCTGCCTCCCGGGTTCAAGTGATTCTAGTGCTACTCAGCCTCCTGAGTAGCTGGGACTACAGGCATGCACCGTTACACAGGGGTAATTTTTGCATATTTTGTAGAGAGGGGGTTTCTTCATGTGGGACTGGTTAGTCTCCAACTCCTGGGCCCAAGGGGTCATCCTGCCTCAGCCTCCCAAAGTGCAGGGATTACAGGCCTGAGCCGTCACGCCTGGCCCCAGGATGCCTTTGATAAAACACTATTGGTTTCCTTCCTGTCCCTGGATCACTTTCCTATTCCACTAACGGTGTTTCGTAGAGGCTTGTAGGATCACCTCTCAAACAAGTTACTTGTGCTAGAATCCTTCTCTCCAGGCCTGCTTCTTAAGCAACGCAAACAAAGACAGTTAGTGCTGAGCACAGCTAACTATGTCACACTGTAGGGCACAAGGTATTTGGCATCTCAATTTTAGAGATGCTGAAATGGATCAGTGGATGCAGGTGGTGTCAGCCTGATCCCTTCATTATAAAATTATCTTTTCTACCTTTCACCTAATACTTTGTAGCACTCACTGATGATCATCGCTTGTATCTATTAATATTACTTCATAAGATATTTAAAATGGCATTTTTTAAATCAGTATTTTTTCTGCATTAGCTAAAATTCTTCTGTCAGTACAAACTTTTCCTTTATCAACTATTTGATTACCCTGAAAAACAGTTTGTACAGAAAAGGGAGGATACGTGGGTCCTTTTTGATGACTTCAAGTAATTATCTAATCTAACCCTGAATTATTGCTTATTGTATGAATCATTTTTAATATGGCTATTCCTAGCAGATGCTTTATTGATTTCATCTTTTCCAAAAATGTCTCTGAGGGTTTCTGACCTCTCTGAGAGCCATCTCGCTGATTGCCCTCTAGACCTGGGACACAGAGTCACCCTGGGATTACCATCACTCTGGGGATTCCCTTTAGCTGTCTCCAGTGTAAAAATTCTTGTTTTCTGAATGCCATGCTTTCTCCTTTCATTTCTGTGGAACATGTTCCCAGAACCAAGCCAGATCTGGCTGTGTTTTCTCAAAGCCCAATAACGAGAAGCAGGCAAACTAGGAAAGAAGGAAATTTATTGCTGTCGCCGGTTACAGAGAGAAGGCCAGAGACAATTCCACTAGGCCAGCTCCAAGTGTTACAATTTTCTTAGTACTTACATAGGTTGGGGTTCTATGCCTATATGCAGTATAGCATTCATGTAAGTCTATTGGTAACTAATTTTGTTTCGACTAAAAGGTCAGAGGCAAACATGCTTGCTAAGTCTGATTAAAAGGGCCCCCAGTACCTGCAAGGCCTGTCTACTATGGTACCGGAGTGATGGAGTGATGATTTCTATATTATCTCCTTTACAGCTTGGTCTGGAGAGCTCTCTTGGACTCCCCAGTGAATTTATTCAAACAGCTACCTGTCTTACCTTGACTCATCTCAGACTTCATCAACTCATGATAGCTCCTGGCACCAGGAATGTAAGACTGTCTCTATTTTTTTCGGCTTGCTCTAGGTCAGGGAGAAGTCTTGACCATATCTTTCATTGCTAGCTTTGATGTCTGGGCACTGATTTCCCTAGGTTTAACTATTTGCTTAGTGTTAGGGCAGCTTTGTGGGAATTTGTCTACGTAACCAAAGTGCTATGCAGGCCTGTCTGTGTGATTGTCAGCGAGAATTGGCCTGCCACAATCCCCACCGTCAACTTGTGCATGATTTCTAAAATGCATGTGCCAGAGGAGCTGCTGGGATGCTGGCTGTTGTGATCATTCTGCCTACTTCCTGCTGAGAGGGGCCGTCTCAGGGGTTCTTGCACGTGGCGCTGGAGCATTCTCTGAAGTATTTTTCATTTCGGGCCCTAAGGGGCAGTGCCTGTTGAAACATAACTGCATGAGTCCAAGGAATGTTCTGAAACAGCACAGAGCAGCAATACACTCCACAGCATAAAGTGACACCTATGCCTAGGAGAATGGCTAAGAATGCCAGAATGTTCTGCCACCAAGAGGGCCTTCTACCAAACTGTGATGCAAGGCAGTCATTTAGTGACAGCTCTAGGCTGGAGGTTGCCTGAGTTTGCAGATCTTTTCATGCCAGGGAAATGTTCCCAGAGTTATCTGGAATACACACATAGCATTCGGTTCTGATGAGGGCACAAGTTCCCCCTTGAGCTGCAGTGAGGATGTCTAAGTCCATTCGGTTTTGTAGGCTAGCTTCCGCATATGATACACTTCAGTATTTATCAGAGAGATCTCTCGAGGCTGTCATTCTGAGCCCTTTGGGTAAAGTTAGCTGGGGCATCTATGTGCCACATAGCAGTTTCTAGCCCAACTGAGGGCATGAATATTGCAGCTAAACGAGCATACGAATGAAAGACTGATCTAGTGCACCTATTAATCGTGTGTGGAAGATTGGCTAGATTTTGTTTTTTGTTTTTTACCCAGCGGCCTTGTGCCCATGGGAGGCCTAGAGAGCAGCACCCTAGCCAGCCCTCAGGGAGCCGTGGCCACCAACTGGTGCCGCAAAGCCATCGAGTCCTGTTGGGAGCGTACCGGGCCGTTGCTCCCAATCTGTAGGCCAGGTCATTGTGACCAATCTATGGCAAATGCATCCCTTTTCTGGAGCACTATAATATGTTGGCACTGATCTGGGAGTATCCATCCATAACCCGCATGGCGTTGGGACAGCAGCCGAGGGAGTGGTTTCGTTGTTCACAACTCAAGCGGGCTAGTTGACTCAGGTGCCCGGTAGAGGTCGTTAACCATGTGAGTCCATCCCAAATTTGGAGAAAGCCACTCTGGTATCAAACATTTTGGGGTTTAAAAGTTTGGATGGGCACGTTGGGGTCTAACAAGGGAGGAGCTAGCGCTATAACTTCATCTCTTGTTTCATTCATTGAGAATGGCTTTTCATGTCCTGGATCATTTAAAGTTGTGTTTATGGGCCATTCTGACGCATTTGCCCCACTCACTCCCATCATTTGTGACCCGGTCCAGTGTTTTAAATCCAGGAAGACTTGTAAATGTCTCCAGTCTTTCCCTTGCATAGGTGAGACCCACCACAGTGAACCTGTGGTGCTAGAAAGGGGTAATAGGCCACAGGCCCACCAGGAATCACACTGAAGGCTATCTGCATAGATCTGTGCCCATTGCAGAAAGAGGTTAGAAGTATGTGCAGAAACAATACTAGGTGTAAACAGAAAGAGTAGGATAAAAGGAATTCTTACCGCTTTCTGAATAGAAACTTCAGGTCCTCTAGGGGCTCTTTCTCCCACTGAGTGGCCACAGGTGTTTCTGTAGTAGAGGTCTCAGGTGACTGGAATTTCTTTACCTGCACAGGATGAACCCAAGGTTTGATGCCTGCTAGTTTCAGTGCCGGGTCAGTAGTTAACAGCCCATCGTGGTGCTCTTTCCATTTCTCCTGTAGTTGTTGGGCAGGACCAGCTTCCTTCCATTCCTTCAGTAGCACTTGATCACCAGGCTGGAATGGGTGGTCCATGGAGCCTATGACGTTTCTGTTAGAAGCAAACTTATGCAAGGGGTCAAGAGTTTGTCCCAAGTGAGTGGCATAAGTTTTAACAGCTAGTTCCTTGTCTGGAGACATTCTAGCGACCTGGGACAAGCTGGCTGCAAAAGGCCTCTTGAAATGATTTCATAGGGACTTAACTTGATCCCACTTCTAGGGGCTGTTTTTACCCGGAGCAGTGCCGTCCCCAGAACCTGAAGCCACTTTAGCTGTGTTTCCTGACGTAGCTTGGCGAGAGTTGTTTTTAATGATTCATCCTCTGAGTTTGTCTGGAGGACTGAGGCTTCCAGGTTGTGTGTAGCTTCCACTTTATCCCTAGCACTTTAATTACTAGTTGGGTTATTTCCAATGTGAGTGAAGCTCCATTATCACTCTGGATCATGTCAGGAAACCCATAGTGAGGTATGATTTCCTTTAACAGCACCTTAACTACTTCCATTGCCTGCTCAGAGCAGCGTGCGTATGCCTCTACCCAGCCTGAGAAGGTGTCCAGTAGAACTAGGAGGTATTTGTTCCCTCCTGGGGCAGGTAGCATTTGAGTAAAGTCGACTTGCCAGTTGTCTAGTGATCATTTCCCTCTCCTTTGCTCGCCAGGCTGTCCTGTATTATAGTTGTTGGGCTCATTTTTAGTACAAAAACAGTGTCGTTGGATTATACTTTCCAAGTGTCCCCTCACTCCTTTTCCTTTCATGTACTTCTGTACAAAAGTTAACGAGGCATCTTGTCCAAAATGTGTGCCATCATGAATATATTTTAGTATTGGGTGAGGAATTTGCTCTGACACCTAAACCAGGCCTTTGTCATTCCATTTCCAGCCATTTTCATCCTGAATAAACCCTTTGTCTTTGGCCATCTTTTCATCTTCAAGACTATAGCTGGGTTTGAAGGCTGCCAAATCTATTTTGGTAATTAAAGGTGCCTGGATGTCAACGTTGGTGCCGGCTAGGTGCCTGGCTATGCGCTCTGAGAAAGCATTTCCCCTAGCTACTTCAGAATTGTTGCTGTGATGGCCTGGGCAATGCATAATAGTTGTTTCTCTTGAGGCCTTTATTGCCTCTGGTAGCTCTAACACTTGCTTTGCATATTTGATTTCAGTATTGACAGTCTTCGGTAGGCCCCTTTCTCTCCAGATAACACCCTGTGCGTGGACTATCATACAGGTGTATTTGGAATCAGTGTAGATGTTGCCGCTCTTACCTTGGAAGAGTTGTAAGGCTCTGGTAAGGGCAATTAACTCAGCTTTCTGTGCAAGAGTCCCTGTTGGGAGAGTTCTTACCTCTATTACCTTGGAGAGACTCATTACAGCATAGGCAGCGTTCCTTCTGTTGATGACTAAACTGTTCCCGTTGACGAACAATGTCCAGTCTGCACGCGAGAGGGCGGTGTCCTTCAAATCTGGGAAGCTAGAAAATACCTACCTGATCAATTAACTTCCAGGCCATCATGTGTTAGTTCCTGCGATTCCCCAGTAGGTGGCAGCAAAGTGGCGAGGTTTGTTTAAGGTTCCAATGGTCCGCAGTTTCAATGTGGGGGTCATCAAGCAGGATAGCCTGGTATCAGGCTAATCTGCCCGCCGTTAGCCAATAGCCACCTTTCTGTTCTGACAACGCCGAGACTTGGTGTGGCACATAAATTGTGGTGGACTGGTCCTCCTTCTGTTACAAAGAGGTGGGTTCCTCTTTGTAACAGAAACCCTAAGTATTCTACAGTTTGCTTACATATTTGGGCCTTCTGACTTGAAACTTTATACCCACAAGCTGCCAAGTGGTTTAGGGTCTTTACAGTGTTTTTTTTTTTGACATTCTTGTTTTGCAGGGCCAGAAACTAATAAATTGTCCACATATTGAAGTAGCACCCCATTTACTCATTGCAAGCCTCTCAAGGCTTGAACCAAAGCCTCTCCAAATATGGTCGGGGAGTTTTTAAACCCTTGAGGGAGCATGGTCCAGCAATATTGAAACTACAGCTGTCTCAGGTTCTGTCCATTCGAAAGTAAACAATAGTTGGCTTTCTATTTCCACTGGTAGGCAAAAGAAGGCATCTTTAAGTCTAGCACTGTTAAAGCATTTCTGATTCTTAGGTAGTGAAGCAAGCATAGTATAGCATACGGGTTAGCCACGGTGGGGTGAATGTCTTCCACGATCTCATTAATTGCTCTGAGATCTTGCACAAACCTATATTTATGGGAATGAAGCTTCTTTACTGGCAGGAAAGGAGTATTGTATGAGAATTGACAAGGCCTTATTAAGCCATATTGGAAAAACCAGATTAATACTGGCTGGATACCTTCTAAGACTTCCTTCTTTAAGGGGTATTGTTTTTTTCAGACAGATTGGTCCTTTGCCTTTAGTTTGATTTTTATTGGACTCACCTTAATTTCTCTCCCAGGTTGGTCTGATGCCCAGATTTCTGGCTTCACCTTTTCCAAGTCCTCTTAATGAATTGCCTCTGCCTCAGGTTGTGGGGCCTCAGTGCTCACCAGCAGTGTTTGCAGCCGCAGTCCGTGCTCTGGAGCCACTTGAAGACACACCTGACATTTCTCCAGGTGGAAGATGATCTGAGCCTCTAACCTGCAGAGTAAATCTCTGCCAAGTAAAGGAATCGGGCAGTCTGACACATGAAGGAATTGATGAGTTATCAAATCATTGCCCACTTTACCTGAAAGGGTTGCAGGAACTGTTCTGATTCGGGAGTTAATACACCGATCAGTAAGCTTTCTGACACTTTCTGTCAATAGAGTGAGGGTATATTGTCGGGGTATATTGGGGTATATATAGTTGGAGTGTATTGACAGAGAGTGTCAGAAAGCTTACTGATTGGTGTATTAACTCCTGAATAACTAGCATCAGCATCATCTTTACCTGAGGCTCCTCTGGGAAGATTTTGACGTCAGATAGAGTTGGAGCTGTTGGGAGTCTCGGGCACCCTCAGTTTTCCTCAGATTCATTTCTGGGCTTGACAGCCATAAGTGACCTGGGTTCCTTCTGACTTAAGTTGGGACAGTCTCTCTTCCAATGCCCTATTTCCTGACAGTAAGCATACTGGTCCTTTTCTGTTTTCCCTTTCTGCCTTGGGGGTCCTTTGTTCTTGGGCTTCCTCTTGCAGCTACCAGGTGTATAGCTGCCTGCCAAAGTGCCTTGGTTTCCTTGGCCTCCCCAGTATTATATACCTTAAATGCAATGTTGATTATTTGGGAAGCTTCATTCTAATTGCCTCCTCCACTTTTTGTAGTTTCTTCTTAATGTCTGGGGCACTTTGCCCTATAAAGGTCATATTCACCATTCTAGCGTTTTCAGGGTCCTGTGGGTCTAACTCTGTATACTTCCTATATGTCTGACAGATCTGTACCACAAATTCTGAGGGGTCCTCAACAGGTTTCTGCTGAAGTGCCTGTATTTTGTTCAGACTTTCAGGTCTTGGCACCCTTGATCCAATGTCCTTTAGGATCCACTTTCAATAGGGTTCCAGTTGATTCATCCCACCTCCACCTGCCTCCTTAGGATCCCAATTAAGGTCAGTTTGGGGAGTTGCCTCATTAGGGTCCAGGTATAATTGGGGCTTTTGTCATGAAGGCACCGTGCTTCCTGCTTTGTCTTACCTAATACTAGCCTTCTGTCATCTGCTGTGAGCATAATGTTTAGGTGGGCTTGCACATCAGCTCATGTAGGGCAATGGGTGGTAAACCGTTGGGTCATTTTCTGGGGATCTGCCCTGTAGGAAGAATTGGAATTTTTCCAATTCAGTAAATCAGACGTGGAAAAGGGACGACTATATGCCCAATAATATCGTGCTGGAACTCCTTGCTGATGAGCGTCCACAGGATATTGTGAGTTCCTCAGTGCTCACCGGCAGTGCTTGCAGCAGCAGTCCATGCTCTGGAGGCACTTGAAGACACATCCGACGTTTCTCCAGGTGGAGCCTCTAACTTGCGTAGTAAATCTCGGCCAAGTGAAGGAATCAGGCAGTCTGACACATATAAGAATTGGTGAGTTATCAAATCGTTGCCCAGTGTATTACTATAACTGGATACAGGGAGAAGGCCAGAGGTAATTCCACCAGACCAACTCAAAGTGTTGCAATTTCCTTAGTGCTTATATAGGTTGGGGTTATGTGCCCATGTGCAGTATAACATTTGTCTAAGTCTATTGGTAACTAATTTTGTTTCAACTAGAGGGTCAGGCAAAAAATGCTTGCTAAGTCTGATTAAAAGGGCCCCATTACCTTCAAGGCCTGTCTACTGTGGTACCGGAGCAATGACTTCTCTTTTGTCTCCTTTACAGCTTTGTCTGGAGAGCTGCTTAGACTCTCCAATGAATCCATTCAAACAGCTGCCTCTCTTACCTTGATTCAGCTCAGATATTGTTGACCCGAGATGGGTCCTGGCACTAGGAAAGTAAGACTGTCTCTATTATTTTAATTTGCTCCTGGTTAGGGAGAAGCCTTGACCATATGTTTCATTTCTAGCTTTGATGTCTGGGCACTGATTTCCCTAGGTTTAACTATTTGCTCAATGTTAAGGCAGCTCTGTGGAAATTTGTGTAACTGAAGTGCTATGCAGGCCTGTCTGTGTCAGGGAAATTCCGTGTCAGGGAAATTGTCAGGGAAAATTCACCTGGCACAGAACATATGCTCCAGTATTTTCTTGAGAAAGGGTATATAGTAATTCCAAATTCTGCCTGAAAATATTACATTTTTCTTTTAACTTGCAGTATTTTTCTTGACAACTTCTAATTCATTTTTATTCCTGATTCTTTGCTTGCGAACTCTTCTTCTCTTTGGAGGCTTGAAGGGTTTCCAAATAATTTCGAACTATTGTATAACAGTATTCTGAAACTTCATGGTGCTATGCTTTTCTGTGCTTGATTTTATCTGTTGAGTTAGGCATTCAGGAAAGGATTTCAGTTCTAAGAAATTTCATTAAATAATTGCCATGGAGATTTCCTTCTGTGAGTTTTCTCTGTCTTTTTTTTTTTTTTTTTTTTTTTTTTTTTTTGCTTTCTAAAACTTTTAATACTTGAATGTTAGATTTCCTGGACTGTTCTTTTCTTTCTTAAAAAAACTATGCTGTATTTCCCATCTCTTGGGATTTTTGCTCTGCATCCTGAAAGATCTATCAAGCATTTTCCTCCATTCCTGCTATCATATTCAAGAACCCAATTTTGTTTTCTGCATTGCCATTTCAGTGATTAATCTTTCAGCATGTATTTCACTAATATGGTTTGGCTCTGCGTCCCTACCCAAATCTCATCTCGAATTGTAATCCTGACATGGAGGGAGGAAAGTGATGGATCATGGTGACAGTTTCCCCCATGTTGTTCTCATGATAGTGAGTGAATTCTGACAAGATATGGTGGGTTTGTAAGTGGCAGTTTTTCCTGCTCTTTGCTCTCCTACCTCCATGTAAGAACCACTCCTAGGATAAATTCCCCTGCTCCTTCACCCATACCAGATTTCCAGCTCTCTGGAATCCCCTCACATAGTGGGAGCTCTCTTTCCCCTCCTGGATTTTCCCCTCTGAGGTCCCCTTCCACCCAGTGTGGAAGCTGTTTTTCCTCTCCTGGATTCCATCTTTCTGGCTTCTCTGACTTAGTGTGAGGGAATTTTCCTTCTCTGGTTTCTCCCTCTGAGAATCCTTCTCACTCAGTGTGAGAGCAGCTTTTCTTTCTCTCATTCAATATGAGAGCTAGCTTTTCTTTCTCTCTCCTTCTCCTTTTTCCTCTCTCTGCCTAAATAAATCACTTTTCTGCAACACTTTTAAGGTCTGGTATTTATTTTATGAGCTCATTATGCTGTGGTCTCCTCTCTCACTCTTGAGAGAGTGATAGACCCAGAACCTGGAGGAACATCCTCTCAGGGAAGCTGAGGGCTCCCCTGAATCCCTGAACCCCAACAGTTCTAAAGGAACAGAATATTAAGGATGGAGTTCTTTCATTGGTTTTGGGGTTTCTGGAGTTGGCTGCTTAATATGATTAGACTCAAAAATGCTAAGGACTCTACTTCTAATAGTGTGGAGAACACTGAAAGTCCTTGGCAGAAACTGTTTGGAGAGTTATACAAAATAAATGCATTTTGATACACCACTTGTGAGAGGCAAGGAGTTGAGTGACTATACATAATACCTTTGACCATATGTGAAGAACCAAGAAACATAATGAAGCTAGCTGGTTGCTCCTAAGTTCAGTGGACAAAGTGATGAAAGAAAATTATAAACTCAGAGATTCTTTCTCCTGGCTTCAGAAGCAAATACTGAACCTCAAATCTGCAAAGACTGCCCTGAGTGAAAGTCTTATCTCCTGTAGTGAAAGAGCTGAAACTGTGGAAAAACAGATACAAGCTCATAATGTGAGTGGCAGACTTGCAATGAAAGGCGCATGCACAGCCTCGCCAGGTGTCTACTGTTAAAGTGAGGGCATCAGTTGGAAAAAATGAAACCTTGAAACTTGGAATGGGGATGTGTGGGAGGACCCTGATGAAGTTGGGGGACACTAAGTTTGTAAACTCTAATGAACATTTTTTAACCAGCTTCCCCATCCACAGTAGTGGCAACATCCCCTACCCAACCCAAGCTGCCATCAGCCTTTCCACCTTTGTCTGAGGAGATAAAACCTGAGCTGCCTGGGGCAACAGTGATGGCCTCCCCTGAGGCAGTTGTTAGGCAAGATAATGTTGATTCTCCTCCAACACCTCGGTTTGCCTCTAGACCTATAACTAGACTAGAGTCTCAGTGGGCCTCAAGAGTGAGGTTCAGAGTATGACCCATGAGGAGGGGCACTACACTCTAAAAGAACTGTTTGAGTTCTCTAAGTTATATAAACAGCAACCTGGAGAACAGGCATGGGAATGGATATTAAGGGTGTGGGATAATGGCAGAAGGAACATCGAACTAGATCAGTCTGACTATATTGATTTGAGCCCACTAAGCAGGGATTCTGCCTTTAATGTTGCAGTATAGGGAGTTAAAAAAGTTCTAATAGTTTATTTGCTTGGTTAGCTGAAATATGGATTAAAAGATGACCCACAGTGAGCGAGCTGGAAATGCCTAATATCCCTTGGTTTAATGTAGAGGAAGGGATCCAGAGGCTTAGGGAGATTGGTATGGCAGAGTGGATTAGTCACTTTAGACCTACTCATCCCAGCTGGGAGGGTCCAGAAGATATACCCCTGACCAATGCCTTGCTAAATAGATTTGTGAGGGCAGCATCTGCATTTTTGAAGAGCCCCGTAATTGCTCTTCTCTGTATGTTGGATCTAACAGTGGGAATCACAGTCACTGAATTACAAAATTTAAATACAACGGAAATAATTGGATCCTGAGGTGGCAGGGGCCAAATGGTGGCACTGACCTGTCAAAGGCAAGGTGGGCATAGCTAACATCATGGAGAGCAGAGGCAAAGTGGCAACCAGAGTGATCTGACGTGTAGAGCTCTGGCATTGGCTAATTAATCACAGTGTTCCTAGAAGTGAAATTCATAGGAAGCCTACTGCATTTCTGCTTAAATTATACAAACAGAAAACTTCTAGGTCAAATGGACAAAAGATTAATTTGAATCATAAAAACAGAATCATGGTCCCTCAATCAGTTTCCAGACTTGAGCCAGTTTACAGACCCAGAACCCCTCGAATGAAGGGTAGGCCTGGTCCCCTTGACGAAGAACCCCACTACATTACTGGCAATTTATGCAGTGAATCTTTCTCTCATTCTTCCCCAAGGAGACCCCCGACATTTTACCAGGGTAATTGGGCATTGGAGAAAGAGAAGTGATCAGACATTTTGGGGACTACTGGACACTGGCTCTGAGCTGACGTTGATTCCAGGAGACCCAAAACATCATTGTGATCCTCCAGTTTAAAGTGCAGGATTATGGAGGTGTGGAGGAAAAGTTAAACATTAAATTTGAACTTAGTTGAACGTGGACAGAAACAATGGTCACCAATCTCAGAACAGGCTGCATGAACCCCTTGAGGCATTCATCCAGCACTGTTTTGGAGAAATCTGTTCTTGTATGTTAGTTATTGAAAAGCAACAGACAATCGCAAAAACAAGTTGACCTTTTTGTGTCCTTGAGCTCAGGCACAAAGGGCCCTCGTGACTGGGCCAAACAACTCATTATGAAAGAGCTATGGTCCCAGACTGCACTGAAGCTCCACGAGACCTCTCCTCATCTGTGTGTGGATGGATGGCTGACTCTGGAGCCCTGGCTTCTCAGTCTGGTGATAATTCCTCCACAGTCTATTGGGTGTATGTGTGTATGTGCAAATATCTGCCCTCTCCATTTCCCACTGTGATTTGCTTATTATATCTGTATTGTCACATCCTTGGTATAAAGGCTGTTTACCCTTAAAAGTATTGTGTGTGCCTTTTCTTTTCCCCTTGTGTGTTTCCTATATGGAACAAAAGATCAGGTAATTAATGGAGTTTTAGCTCAGGTACAACTTACAGTGGGTCTCTGGACTCATTCTGTCATCATTTCCTTAGTGCCAGGATGTGTAATTGGCATAAACATACTTAGCAGCTGGCAGAATCCCCACATTGGCTCTCTGACTGGAAGGGTAAGGGTTACTATGGTAGGAAGGGCCCAGAGGAAGCCATTTGAGCTGCCTCTACCTAGAAAAATGGTCAATTAAAACAAAGTAAATAAAAAAATAGTAAATCAGCAACAATATTGCACCCTAGAGGGATTGTGGAGATTAGTGTTACCGTCAAGGACTTGAAAGACCCAGGGTTGGTGATTCCCACCACATCCTCATTCAACTCTTTCATTTGGCCCATGCAGAAGAAAGATGGATCTTGGAGTATGACACTGTATTATCATAAGCTTAACCAGGTGGTGACTCCAATTGCAGCTGCAATACCAGATGTGGTTTCATTGCTTGAGCAAATTAATATATCTCTTGGTACCTGGTATTCAGCCATTGACTTGGCAAATAGCTTTTTCTCCATTCCTGTCCATAAGGCCCACCAGAAGCAATTTGCTTTCAGCTGGAAAGACCAGCAATGTACCTTTACTATCCTACGTCGGGGCATATCAACTCTCCGGCTTTGTGTCATGATCTTACTCAGAGAGAATGTGATTGCCTTTTGCTTCCAAAAGGCACCACACTGGCCCATTATATTGATGTCATTATGCTGATTGGATCAAGTGAGCAAGAAGCAGCAAACACACTGGACTTATTAGTGAGACATTTGTGTGCCAGAGTATGGGAAATAAATCTGACTAAAATTCAGGGAACTTCTACCTCAGTAAAGTTTCTAAGGGCCCAGTGGTGTGGGGCCTGTCAAGATTTTCATTATAAGGTGAAGGATAAGTTGCTGCATTTGGCCCCTCTTACTACAAATAAAGAGGCACAATGCCTAGTGGGCCTATTTGGATTTTGAAGGCAACACAGATTCCTCATTTGGGTGTATTACTCCAGCCCATTTATCGAATGACCCAAAAGCTGCCAGTTTTTGGTGGGGTCCAGAACAGGAGAAGGCTATGCAACAGGTCCAGGCTGCTGTGCAGGCTGCTCTGCCACTTGGGTCACATGACACAGCAGGTCCAATGGTGCTTGAGGTGTCAGTGGCAGATAGGGATGCTGTTCAGAGCCTTTGGCAGGTCCCATAGGTGAATTACAGTGGATGCCCCTAGGATTTTGCAGCAGGGCCCTGCCATCTTCTGCAGATAACTACTCTCCTTTCGAGAGACAGCTCTTGGCCTGTTACTGGGCTTTTGTGGAAACTGAATGTTTAACGATGGGTCATCAAGCCACTACGGGACCTGAAGTACCTATCATGAACTGGGTGCTTTCTGACTCATCTAGCCGTAAAGTAGGTCATGCACAGCAGCATTCCATCATCAAATGGAAGTGGTATATATGTGATCGGGCTTGAGGAGGTCCTGAAGGCACAAGTAAATTATAGGAGGAAGTGGCTTAAATGCCCATGGTACCCACTCCTGCCACCCTGCCTTCTCTCCCCGAGCCTGCACAGATTGCCTCATGAGGAGTTCCCTATGATCAATTGACAGAGGAAGAGAAGACTAGGGCCTGGTTCATAGAGGGTTCTGGATGATATGCAGGCACCACCTGAAAGTGGACAGCTGCAGCACTACAGCTCCTTTTTAGGACATCCCTGAAAGATGGCAGTGAAGGAAGATCTTCCCAGCGGGAGAAACTTCAGAAACTTTGAGCAGCGCACCTGGCTGTGCACTTTGCATAGAAGGAGAAATGGCCAGATAAGCGATTATATACTGATTCATGGGCTGTAGCCAGTGGTTTCGCTTGATGGTCAGGGACTTGGAAGAAGCATGATTGGAAAATTGGTGACAAAGAAATTTGGGTAAGAGGTACATGGATGCACTTTTCCGAGTGGTCAAAAACTGAAGATATTTGTATCCCATGTGTGTTTACCAACGGGTGAGCTCAGTGGAGGAGGAATTCAATAATCAAGTGGATAGGATGACCCATTCTGTGGACACCACTCAGCCTCTTTCCCCAGCCACCCTTGTCATTGCCCAATGGGTCCATGAACAAAGTGGCCATGGTGGCAGGGATGGAGGTTATGCACGAGCTCAGCAACATGGGCTTCTACTCACCAAGGCTGATCTGGCTGTGGCCACTGCTGAGTGCCTAATTTGCCAGCAGCAGAGACCAACGCTGATCCTTTCATATGGCACCATTCCTCAGGGCAATCAGCCAGCTACCCGGTGGTAGGTTGATTATATTGGACCTCTTCCATTATGGAAAGGGCAGAGATTTGTCCTCACTGGAATAGAAACTTACTCTGAATATGGGTTTGCCTATCCTGTGTGCAATGCTTTTGCCAAGACTACTATCTGTGGACTCACGGAATGCCTTATCCACCATCATGGTATTCAATACAGTGTTGCCTCTGACCACGGCACTCACTTTACCGCTCATGCTTGGTGCAGTAAATGGGCTCATGCTCATGGAATTCGCTGATCTTACCATGTTTTCAATCATCCTGAAGCAGCTGGATAGAATGGTGGAATGGCCTTTTGAGATCACAACTACAACACCAACTAGGTGATAATATTTTGCATGACTGGGGCAAAGTTCTTCAGAAGGCCATGTAGGCTCTGAATCAGCATCCAATATATGCTAATGTGACCAGGTTCCGGGACCCAGGGGAGGCTTAGCTTGTACCCTGGTGGGCTGTTTTTTCCAGGCTCTTGGTCCCTAACTCACCCAAGAATGGAAGAGAGGACGCCGCCAGGTGCAGTGCACTTGCAAGTAAATATCAGACCCTGAAGAGTTTTACAGACAGTGATTTATTCAGGGGAGAGAGAAGAAAAGGAGAAAGAAAAAGAGCTTCCATGAAGTAATGGAAGGGGATCCAGATATGGAGTCCACCCCAATATGGGGAATGGGGACTTTTAACCTGAAAGGAATTCCCACTCCATCCAAGCCCTTTGGCCTATGAAACCAGTTCCTTTAAACTTCTACTGAGGTGATTGATCTTCAATTTTTTTCCTGTGTTCACGAAAGTTTAAACAAAGACCTCTAAGATCCCGGATGGAGAGGTGGCTGGAGGTAAGGCACTGTGAAGTTCTTGCCTTTGAAACAGCGCCCCCTGGTGGACATGGGAAGAGAATACATTCCCTCAGTACTGTTTCTTCCAGAGCCAGGATTCATGGGTCCAGGAATCAAGGGGTGGAAATGGCACCACTCACCATCACCCCTATGATCCACTGGCAACATTTTTGCTTCGTGTTCCTGCAACATATGTTCTGCTGGCCTAAACATCATAGTTCCAGAGAGAGGAATGCTGCCACCAAGAGACACAACAACGATTCCATTAAACTGGGAGTTAAGATTGCCACTTGGATACTTTGGGCACCTCCTAAGTTAACAGGCTTAGAAGAGAGTTGCAGTGTTGGCTGGGGTGACTGACCTAGACTATTAAGATGAAATCAGTCTACTACTCCACAGTGGAGGTCAGCAAAAGTACAGATGGAATACAGGAGATCCTATAGCGCATCTCTTAGTATTACCATAATGAGAAATTACAACAGTCCAATCCAGGCAGGACGACAAATAGCCCAGACCCTTCAGGAATGAAGGTTTGGGTCACTCCACCAGGAAAAAAACCACAACCTGCTCAGGTGCTTGCTGAAGGCAAAGGGAATATAGAATGGGTAGTAGAAAAAGGTAGTCATCAATACCAGCTATGACAACGTGACCAGCTGCAGAAACGAGGACTGTAATTGTCATATTTCCTCCTTCTTTTGTTAAAAACATGTTTGTACATGTATACACTTGCACTAAGAAAACATCTTCATTTTATCTTTTTTATCATATGACCTAAGATTTATTGACTTCATATCAGCATTTAAGTATTGTTAACTTTATGTAATAGTACTTAAGTTGGGGACTGGTACATTTCCGGTTGTACAAAGGATAGTTGTATTATGTTAGGTGTAATTATGACTTTATTATTGTTTTACATGAAGATTATGTATGATCTCAGGAGATGTGTATGGGTTCAAGTTGTCAAGGGGTGGATTTATGATGATTAATACCTTGTGTCAACTTGATTGAAGGATGTAAAATTGATCATGGGTGTGTCTGTGAGGGTTGTTGCCCAAGGAGATTAACATTTGAGTCAGTGGCTGGAAAAGGCAGACCCACCCTTAATCGAGTGGGCACCATCTAATCAGCTAACAGTGAATATAAAGTAGGCAGAAAAACGTGAAGAGGCGAGATAGGTCTAGCCTCCCAGCCTACATCTTTCTCCTGTGCTGGATGCTTCCTGCCCTTGAACATCGGACTCCAAGTTGTTCAGTTTTGGGACTTGGACTTGCTCTCCTTGCTCCTCAGCTTGCAAACAGCCTATTGTAGGACCTTGTGATTGTGTAAGTTAATACTTAATAAACTCCCATATATATAGTCATAATTATGTAATAATTAAATGCCATTTCCCTCTAACAAGAACCAGGACTCAGAGAAATGGTTAACTTCAGATGTGTCCCTATTTTCTCATATGAAGCTTTAGATCCTTTTCTAAGTTCATTCCTGTTATTGGCAGAGTTTGGAATTATATTGAAATTCAGTTCTATGTAAGAACTCCAGACTGAAAAGTCCCTAGAAAAAGCTGAAGGGAACCAATCACATTTTAAGTAGTCAAGTAACAAGATCAAATTGCTGTTTCAGAAATACCGCTCTGACAGCAGGTGCAAGAATGGAGTGTGTAGTCGGGGTGTGAGGAGCCGCTGCACAGGTGGGAGGATCTCCAGTTAATGGGCTTGGTGATGACTCAGGCTGGATATGGAGAAGGCCCAATTTAAGACAGTAGCAGTGGGGTAAATAGATGGGGGGCTGATTTGCTAGTCACTAACAGGCGGCAGTCTCAGGTCTTGGTGATGGGTGGGGGTGGAGGGCCGCTGTATCACAGAGGGGCAGAGCTGCAAGCTACTCTATTGGTGCCAAGAGCAAGCCGCGGAAAAGAGAGCTCAGAGTTATAGGGGATGGGGGAAGATAACTCCTGGAGGAAACTCTCTCATGCCCCCAGTCCATCATCCTACAAACTAGCTCTGGAATAATTAGGTGAATTTGAAAATGCCCTCTGTAGGCGGGCGTTCTATTTGGGGTAACCAGTGGCCTCTCTGGTCCTGGATTTCAGTCCTTTAGGGACTTCCCGAGTACCTCTTAATACAGAAGCCCCTTTCCGGTGTAGGTCGGTCAAGAAGCACTGTACAGAAATCTGATGCGATGTGGGGTATCCAAGAGGAGAGGGTATAAGTAATCACTAATCTGGGTTGAGATCTTAATTAGATATCAAGAAATGGGGCATTTAGGTCTTTTTAAAAATAGTATCTTGAGGCTGAGCGCGGTGGCTCATGCCTGTAATCCCGGCACTTTGGGAGGCGCAGGCGGGCGGATCACCTAAGGTTAGGAGTTCAAGACCAGCCTGGCCAACATGGTGAAACCCTACTGAAAATACAAAAATTAGCCAGGCGTGGTAGCGCACTCCCGAGTCCCAGCTACTGGGAGACTGAGGCAGAATCATCGCTTGAACCCAGGAGGAGGAGGTTGCAGTGAGC
>NW_022437027.1:4822728-4933328 GCF_009761245.1 Sapajus apella
ATGGCCTGGCGCAGTGGCTCACACCTGTAATCCCAGCACTTTGGGAGGCTGAGGCGGGCGGATCACGAGGTCAAGAGATCGAGACCATCCTGGCCAACATGGTGAAACTCCGTCTCTACTAAAAAATACAAAAATTAGCTGGGCGTGGTGGCGCTTGCCTGTTAGTTCCAGCTACTCGGGAGGCTGAGACAGGAGAATTGCTTGAATCCAGGAGGCGGAGGTTGCAGTGAGCCTAGATTGCGCCACTGCACTCCAGCCTGGAGCCTGGCAGCAGAGCAAGACTCTGTCTCCAAAATAAAAATAAAAAAATTGTGTCTTGAGTAGAATTTTAAAGTGAAGCGTAACGTGGAGAATGAGCTGTTCAGTAAATCAATTCTTCCCTTTGCAAAGCTGGAAAACATTTAAAAAGTAGCCAGGGTAACATGAGCACTGAAGAGGAGGACACAAGGCCGCAGCCAGGCCTTTGGAGGAGTAGCCAGAGGGGCAGGAGCCCGCATCAGCGTCCTCCCACGCAGCCTTTGCTGAGGGAGTGCCGCACGCGGCGAGTCGCGCTCCCCCCAGGCCTTTTTTCCTGCCGCTAGGACTCGCTCTGAGTTCTCCACGCAAAGCTGGCAGCCGCAGAGGAACAGCACGTCCCACTACTACATCTCAGGCCCCGCCCCTCCCTTGGTAGCAGGAAGAAGGAACGCCTTCCTGGCTCGCGCCGGTGCGAGCGCTGAAGCTCCGCCCCCAGCTTCTACCTCCGGCTCTCGCCCTTCTGCGCAGACCTCTGCCCCGGACCCATTTCCAAGGCGCGGCGCTTGCGTCACGCAACCCGGGCCACGAGCACGGGCGCATACACACGTCAGCGCGCGCCCGCCCGACGCGAGGCGGCCCCGCCCTCCAGCCCCGCCCCGCTCGCCGCTCTGCCCTCCTCTTGCAGCCCTACCTTCTTGCTACCCTCCCGGCGCAAAGAACCCGGCTTCCCCGAGCGCTCCGCGGTCATGGAGATCCCCGGGAGCCTGTGCAAGAAAGTCAAGCTGAGCAATAACGCGCAGAACTGGGTAAGTGGGGGCGGAGGGCGAGACGGCGAGGATCCGAGGGACTGTGGGAGCAGCTCGTTTCGGAGCCGCTGCCTCTCTCCCGCTTCCTCCGCATCCTTCCAGGAGCGCGGAGCTGGGTTCCCGGGCCGTGGCGCCTCCCGGCTGGGCCGTGGGCGACTGCCAGGCGGAGGGGCGCAGCGCAGGGTTGGGGTCTCGCCCTAGCTGGCCGCAGCGTGCGGTCCGAACCACCGTCCGTGGGAAAAACGCCCCTACTCCCCAGCGCCTCCGCTCAGGTAAGAGCCCCAGGAAAATCCTTCACACGTGAGCTGGCGGTTGCTTGAAACCTGAGGCTGCTGAAACCTGCAGCTGTAGAAACAGGAGCTGCCTGCGTCCCTTGGAGTGGCTTGAAGGTCTGCAGAGCAGGCGGAGGCGGGCGCCTTCGACGCGTTCCTGGTTTTTCTTGGCTCTGCCAGTGCAGTTGGCCCAGGTTTGAGTCCATCTCCATGTCTTTCCATTTCTGAGTTTCAGTGTGAACGGAGAGCACCCAACAATGTGGTCATTCATGAGTTGAGACTGCCCTGAACTGAGGTTCTTTGTGTCTCTGTGTTAAATCGGAATGTTTAACAACTTAAGAGTTTTAAAGACTCCATTCCTAGTAAGTCAGGTGTGGGAAGACCAGTCGTTTATAATGTTTAGTAATTGCTAGTTGACTTTATAAAGTGCTGTGTCTTCACAACGTTGCTTCCTTCCTTAATTACTCTGTGATGAGAAACAGCCTTATCTTCCTTTAAGTGTTGAGCAGAGGAGGGCCCATCTTTGGAGTCTGGAAAGGCACTGGTTTTAGGGTTAGATGGAAATATTTCACAGTCCAGTGGAATAGTGAGGTTTAAATGCAATGTCTCCCAAAGCATTACTTGCCCTTGATGAGTCAAAGAAAAAAACAAAACAAGCAATCTCAGGCAAATGTTCTTTGGAAGTCATTAATTTATCATATCGGTTATTATCATTATTATCAAGAATTGTCTGTCTCTCATCCCAGCTTTGCCATTTACTAACCGTGTAGTCTTGGGGAAAGTCACTTTACTTATTCAAACTTCAGTTGACTTACAGGTGTAATAGTATGTACTTCACGGGATTGTTCAGATGAGCAAAGAAGACAGATAATGAATTTGAAAGTGCAGTGAAACCACTGCCTTGAAACTCAGACTTAGTATTCCTCCTGTTACCTTCAGGTCTTTCATGGTTAGGGAAATAAGGTTGGCTAACTTGGGGTATTTACAGATAATTTCTGTTACATCGTACATTTATTTACTCATTTATTTCCATTTGCCACATAGTGGGTATTCTATGTAGGGACTTATGCTAGACATGGTGAAAAATGCGGGAATTACTGCTTGCCTTCTAGTAGTTCATGGTCTCTGTTGGGGTTGTAAATGGCATTTGCCAGGTGGTGAATGTGTCTTTCTGGTCCACGGTGAGTGGCATGAAACAGAAGTTTTATTGCAGTGTAGAGGAGAGATTAGTTTCGCCTGGGTGTTTTGGGAGGGTTTATGGAGGAGCTCAGATTTCTGAGTCAGAGGGGTACTCTGTGGATAAGTGTTGAGAATAAGAATTACTGTATTTTACTCCAGGAACATTGACGAGACTTGCTCAGGAGGGTTTTTGTTGGGAAGTGGAGGTAAGGTTGAAAAGGGAGGCTGGGGCTGTGTGATGCTCTTGTATTTGGCTGCAGAGTAGTCTTGATTCTATGGGAGATTTTTGATGGGGCTAGAATTTTAAATTTTCTGATCTTTGTAATTTTTTTCTCTCCCTCATGGAGCAACCATCGTCTCTCCCTCTCTCCTACTTAAATCAGCTGATAAGGACAAGTGTGAAGAACCCATACCTTTAAAATTCCTATCATAGGTTGAAACTGGTAATGCAGGGAGAATGTTCTCTGCTGAAGAAATGTAGACACTGGTAGGACCCCGACGTGGAAGACCTGGGGACCAGAAAAAGTTATAGCGAAGTTTAAATGAATTAATAGATTGGAAGCCTGCCTGGCACATGAATACTCTTTATGTTCTTGTTATTAGTTGATCAGTGTGAGGGGCTGAAGGGCTGGGGTAAGATGGCAGTGGTACTAGAGAAGTAGCTGCATTGAAAACATTGAAGGAAGAATAGAGAGAACCGACTAGATTTAAGGGATGAAAAAGAGAGAAATGTTAAAAAATGGTCCTGAAGTTTTGATCTGGGAAGTGAAGAAAGGTTGTTTCCTGTGGGGAAACTGGGAAGTAGGTTGGGGATGGGGGTAAGGGTGATAATAGACACAAAAGAGAGTTTAGTGTGCACCAGGTACATTTTGAAATGTTTCACCTAAATTAACCCATTGAGTTTTTGTCACGTTTAAGAGACAGTAGTTAAAAGCAGGACCCTGGGGCTGATTGCCTGGGCCGAAATCTGGGCTCCACCATTTATTAACTATGTAACTTTTAGTTGGTCGCTTAGTTTCCCTGTGCCTCTGTCTGCTTACCTATAAAATGAGAATGACAGCTTCACAGGGATATTGTGACTATTAGCATTAGCTCTTACTGTTATCATCCTCTATTACAATTAGTAGTTCCATTTTATAGATGACAAAACTGAGGCCCGGAGATGTCATGGAGCTTGTTAGTGTTGGATCCCATTTTAAACCTGTTGCATTTGAGGGACAGCCTTAGTAGGGATAGTGTATAGAGGAAATATGAGCCATGTACGTAGTTCAACATTTTCTATATACCACATTAAAAAGTAAAAAGTAACAGGAGAAATAAATTTCAATGATATATTTAACCTAATATATCCCAAATACTATCATTTCAATATGTTTTTTAATGTTGATATAAGTTCAACACTATCGTAATTAATACAAAGTTATTGATAAAAATCTGGAGTATATTTTTGTTCACTTGGTGCACATTTCACTTCTTACTAGCCACATTTCAAATACTAGGGGCATGTGGATAACATAGTTATAGAAATTGAGTTGTGCTGAGGTTTGAAGTAACGGTTTCATGGTTAAATTTGAGTTAAAAAATATAAGGAAAGTAAATGAAAGACCAAATATGAAGCTTTGGGTAATAGCTCCTGTTAAGGATTAGGTAAAGGAAGTGTATTTGCAGGAGATGATAAGCAAAGAGATGGGAAAATGTAGTGCTACGGCTCTGGGAAACATTTAGAATTACAGGAAATTAAACTTGTCCATATACCTGTCAAAATAGTAAAGAAAAACCAAGAAACTGACTTGCCCTTGGAGCCACCTTTTACTTCATTCTGATAAAGCATCAGATATAATGAATATCATTTTCTACCTGATTGAATCTTTCTACAATAAGACCAGTTTTCATCTGCCCTTGGGGATGTGTCAGTTGGGATGAGGGAAATTTGGGACAGATCCAGATATCATTCACCTATTTTGTAGAATCACATTGGGCTGAATCCCTTGTTGGACCTGCCTTACAGTGGAGTAGGGTCCTACTGCCAGAGAGTCTGAAACCGGGCATGACATTAAGAAGCATATACAGTCCTCTCTGGTGTGCTTCTCCATTCCCCTCTCACCACTCCCTAAATTTCCATAGCTCCAGCCCAACTTTCCATCCATATTATACATCCTCATGATTTTACATAAGCCTTTCCTTCTCCTCGGGATGCCTGTTACCTCCTATTAGGGGCTGAAGTGTTCAGAGCCTTGGACCTTAACTGTGTAAAATGTGTGGCCCTCATGGGTACATGTGTTCACTTGTTCATGGGCTGAATTGCCAGTACCCTTCTGCATTATGTTGCATTCTGTCTGCTGTTATCATATATCTTGTAATCATAATTCATTATAGATGTTTTATATCTACACTGAGCTTTCCTGATGTAACAGAATTGGGGATAAGGGGCAGGATGCAAAGTAGCTCTGGTATTTCTGATATTGAAATCCTTAGATAATTTATTAGTATCTTACAACAGCTTAAGTTAAGGAAATAAGCTTCGTATGTGGTGGGATTCAGATTACAGGTTTGTCACTTACCATCTGGGTGATCTTGGGAACATTATTTAAACCCTCCATTTCTCAATATTGTCATCTGTAATAATGGAGATAATAAAACATACCTCATAGTGAGGCCAATAGTGCATACCTTACGGGGTTATAGTGAGATTTAAAGACGTTAATATATTTATAAAACTATGGTTCATGGCACATGACTACTATTCTTGTTACAGTTTTGTCAGATATGTAACACTTATTTTGTATGTGCCTTTGTTCCAGGTCCTAAGAATGCAGTGGTAAAAAGACAGAAAAGGGTCCTGCTTTCATGGATGTTACGTTCTACCTGGGAGAGAGTTAATTAAACCGAATAAATGAGTGAGCTGATTCTCCCTTTTACCAATTCTATCTTTCCCAAATAGTTTGTCCCCTTATATGTGGATGTTTTTCATAGAAGGCCAGCAGCCCATTCTGGATTTAGCTGAATACTCAGATGGTACAAAAATGAAATAAGAACACAGAAGTGGGACACACAGCCCAACAAGAGGCTGTTATATTTGTTCTTCAGAGGGTTGGCCTGGGTGTGGTCAGGGACAGTCATTGGTGTTTTTATTTCCCCCACCCCCAGGTTTAACAGAGAATTGATCTTTCTGCCCTGGGAAGATGATACTAAAAAATTGCCCCATGAAAAGGGAAACTTTTAAATGTCTACCAACAACAGCAATAAGATGAATGATAGCAAGGTCTAGATCTGTGTTGTCCAGTTCGGTAGCCACTATCCACTTGTGGCAACTGGAATTGAATTAACGTTAAGTCAAGTAAAAAAGTTCTGTTAGTTGCAATAACCACATTTCAGGAGCTGTATATGTGGTTAGTGGCGGCAGGACATGGACAGCGCGTTATAGAACATTTTCATCATCTCAGGAAGTTCTGCTGGACGGTGCAGATCTAGATGAAGCTTGTGATGGCTACCACATTTTTTTTTCTACTTATCTGTGCATTTATGGATTCAAGTATTTTTACTCTGTTCCCAAGAACAGGAAATTTCCAGACTCAGTGGCTACTTTGAAATTTTAGTTTTGGGCAGTTTTGCACTCTGCCTTCTGCTAGTGTGGCCAGCAGTGTTAGCCTCCCCTTAGTGTGGTTGCTTCTTCAGATTTGAAGTGTCAATATGCTTCCCAGCCTGGCTGT
Source organism: Sapajus apella (assembly GCF_009761245.1). Classification (NCBI taxonomy): domain Eukaryota; kingdom Metazoa; phylum Chordata; class Mammalia; order Primates; family Cebidae; genus Sapajus; species Sapajus apella. Next base: position 4,828,933 of record NW_022437027.1, read on the forward strand.
GTTACATTGAATTTTGAGTAGTTTTCTACTCCCGTGATTCTCAATCATGTGAGATTTTGCCAGCCCCAGGGGGCATTTGGCGATTCTGGAGACAGTTTTGGTTGTTCTGCTTGTGTATGGAGGGGGATAATTCTTTTAGCATCTACTGGAAAAGATTAGAAATTTCTAAAAAAATTTCTTAAATCTGAAATGCAAATGTAAAATCCAATTGAAAATCAAATCCAATTGATGTGGCATTTTTTCCCACATCAGCCTGGAAGTTGCCGTCTCTTCCTGTGAGTTGGATCAGTTACTCATAGCATACCAGGAACAAGGCAGGAAAATCCCAATCCTGAATTGTTTTGAAATCAGATTAAAATTAGTTGAAATGAAAGGAATGATTTTTCTTTTTGGTATTCACTTAAGTGGTAGTAAAGAAAATGTTCTCAGGGAGACTATTGCAGTGGATTTAGAGACCTCTGCAAAGGAGTTTTGCTGTAGGGGAGAGAGATTGGGCTCAGTTCCAAATACAATAAGGAAAACTGGGAATTGATGGTCTGGGAGCAGGTTGGAGGTCAATGGATGGAAAATTACTGAGAAAGGAAACCTTAAGATGTAGGGAGGATTCTGACTAAACCCATTTAACAGGGTTCTTGCTGAAGACAGGCAGGCAGGCCACAGTGACCAGACATCAGCTGGGGGATGGTGCAGCTTGAAGAATTTGGTCAGATACCGAGGAATGGGGGATTTCTGCTAAAATTGGACTCTTGAAGACATGCCTGAGGATAGGGCCCAGTTGAAAAAGGGCCCAGAGGAGCCTGCCTACTTTGGTCAAGGAGAGATGTCTTGTCAGTGGTAATTATTTCTGTGGCATATCTTTTCCTAAAAACACAGTTGTTAAATTTTAACTGAATAATGATGGTGGAAATACTAGACATTATGTAGAGAAATTCAGTTTCTGTCTTTGGATGGATGGAGCCATTGTGCAGGCTGTTTCTTCTTATTCTCTCTGTAGATACTTTGATGCTTGCATCCCTTCCCTGTGCTTTTGTTTTTCATATTTTTTTTTTCTTTTTTGAGATGGAGTCTCGCTCTGTCACCAGGCAGGAGTGCAGTGGCGTGATCTTGGCTCGCTGCAAACTCCACCTTGGGTTCAACTGATTCTCCTGCCTCAGTCTCTGGAGTAGCTAGGACTATAGGTGCCCGCCACCATTCCCAGCTAATTTTTGTATTTTATTAGAGACGGGGTTTCACCATGTTGGCCAGGATGTTCTCGATCTCTTGACCTCCTAATCCGCCTGCCTTGGGCTCCCAAAGTGCTGGGATTACAGGCGTGAGCCACCGTACCTAGTCTGTCTTTCATGTTTTTAAATGCACGATTCAGTGGTTTTTAGTATAGCCAGAGTTGTACAGCCATCACCAGAATCTAAGTTTAGAACATTTTCATCTCCCCAAAAAGAAACCTTATACCCATTAGTAGTCAGTCATTCCCCAGACTCTACATTTTCTCCTAGCCCCTGGCAACCAATAATGTACCTTCTGTCTCTATGGATTATGCTATTGTGGGCTTTCCTAGAAATGAAATTATGTAATCTATAGTCTTTGTATCTGGCTTTGGTCATTTAAGATAATGTTTTCAAGCCTCATCCTTGTTACAGCATGTATCAATTAGCCTGGCCAACATGTTGAAACCTTGTTTCTACTAAAAATACAAAAAAAAATTAGCCAAGCATAGTGGCATGTGCCTGTAATCCCAGCTACTTGGGAGGCTGCAGTAGGAGAATCCCTTGAACCAGGAGTTGGAGGTTGTGATGAGCTGAAATCATGCCACAGCACTCTAGTCTGGGCAACATAGCGAGACCCTGTCTCAAAAAAGTTCATTCCTTATGTGGTTGAATAAAATCCCATTGTATAGATAATGGCATATCTTCTTTATACATCAATTGATGGACATTTAGGTTATTCCTGCTTTTTGGCTACCATGAGCAAGTGCTATGAACATTTGTGTATACATTTTTGTGGGTACTCTTATGTGGTTTTAATAGTTGATTTCAACCTTTGAGGTGGACATTAGTATATTTTGGCTGCCCAGTCTCTGAACCTCTCTTGTATGTGTGGTGAATGCCCCACTGTGTTTGTGGTAGGAAACAGGGTCTGTAACAGATTTCTTTATTTACCTATGTATAACTAGTTTGTTTTATGAACTGTTTTGTGTGTGTGTGTGTGTGTCCTGAGTGTCCGGAAATGATCAATCGACAAATAATGAACAGACAGTCCCAGGCCGATTCTGACTTCTAGGAGTGTCGTAGGGCCAGATTTTCCAGCTGGAGGTCATTGAGGGGCCCTTCCATTAAAGGCACTGCTATAAAAAGCTATTAAACAAGTATTTAGAAGTTCTTTAATCTTTAACAGAATAGTTGGAAAGCCATAATGTGTATGCAGAGTGTATGCATGACAGATGGTAGTGATGAGGTAAGCATGCTAGTAACTTACTCCTGATTCAGGAGGTCTGTGGTAGGGCTTGAGATTTGCTTCCTAAGAAGCAGCCAGACCATTCCTGTGTTGCTGCACAACATATTTCGTAGTAGCAGCATTTTAAGAGTAACCTTTTCAAGTTGTTCTCTCAACATCCTCCAGGGATGTGTGATCTTCACTTGCTGTTTATCATTGATTTATTAATATTTAAAAGATTAATTTCAGTTATCAGTTAATTCTGTGAACTAAAGGTTTTAATTATCAACAACTCTGTGAACCAAAGCTTTCTTTCCATTGTATTCTACAGTCTCTTATTTATCCATATTGTGTCTTGGGACATAAAAGAAATGTGCTTATTGCCATTTCAGGGATTTCTCATTGGAGGAATACATTGTTTAGCAGTTAGTCTAGGGTGGGTGGTAGGACGGATGAAAGATGTTGAAGTGCAGAATTATGCTTAGTATTTGGTGTATGCTTTGTGTCCTTATAAATTTCACCTAAAAATGCACAGTTCTTTATAAAGTCTTGAAAAATTCACAAAATCTGAAGTTCTCTAAGTAGCATCCTAGAGAAGTTAATTTTCCTTATAGGCAAGTGAATAAAATAATAAAATGGCCATGTGGAAATTAAGATGGGTGAAAAAGGGCCACTTTTGTGGTTGATGAGGACGGAAGTTTGTAGTATGTACAGAAAATGCACACCACAAATATCAGAGGGCATGCAATGTTAGCCAAGTGACAGGATTGTTAGTCATTTAGTTCTAAATATAGGAAGTATTAAATGGTCTTGAAATGAATTATCCCATTTTTGCTAGATTTAAGATTTCCAAGTGTCAGTCATGATTTCATTTGAAAGTTACACAGAGAACACAAACCATACTTTAAAATAAATGTCTTATATCTATCTTTTATGAGTACTAACTAGGAACAAAAAAGGGGTTGAGCATTGTGAAAAATATGGATAATTGTAACTTATTGTAAGGAGCATGACTGTGCTTTGGTCAAGGATAAGCTGAGGTAAACATCCAGAGTGACTTAGCGGGTTTAACTCCACTTGTTATCACAGCTGTGCAGCCATAACATAAGAAGGCTCTAAGCCACTATTGGCTGTAAAAGGTATAATTGCCCTGCTGACATTGTATGGGTGCTCTTGCACCCAGAGAAGGAGAGAGAGAGCTAGAGCTGTCTGTCTTTACAGATGGACAGGAATGAGCCAGGACACAGCTCAGCTTGTGCATGCCCAGAGAGAGTGAAAAAGTTAAGCTGCTGACCCTAAAGGGAAAGCGGGCCGCACAGCTGTGTGTGAGAGCTGCTGGACTAAGCAGCTGAGACAAGGTGAACAGTGTGAGAGAGCTGCTGAATAAAAAACTACCTTTCACCTGCCTGTGGCCCCCAAGTGTTCTTTCAGTTACCTGCTCATCCACTGACTCCCTTTGGACCTCAGCATGAGCTGGGACCTGACCCCAAGCAGGACACTCATAGTCCTAGAACTATTTTCCTAAGGAAGTAAAAATATATAGGCACAAAGACACCTAATTGTACATAAATAACAAAAGAATGATATAGGCTGTTAATGTTACAGGGACTTCTTAGGTACACATACTTACTCCGAGCCAGATATACATCTACACAGCACCCAGACTATAAGAAGCAGTAAGCTTGGTTTCTCTCTCCTGTGTATGGAAACTAGGGCACAGAAGACTCAGTATAGAAATGTACTTTTTAAAAACATTCCAATCCAGAGAGCCAAGAATAGAAATTTAGAGGTGGAAGGAAGGAACTCTCTCTCAACCATTGATGAGTCATTAATGTCATGTTTCCTCAGCAGATTTATAGAAAGGATGTGGCTGACGTGGGGGCAGAAGGAAAGAAAGGGAAAGTAGAAGATGATTACATGTATAAGCGGCCTGTAGAGTCTAAAAGTTTGGGCATAAGTCTACCACTTTGCAATTCTGTAACCACCTAGTACATTCGTTTTGTCTGCTGCTCACATAGAGCTAATTTATCAAGACAGGCTAATTGCAATAGAGAAAGAGTTTAATTGATGCATTGCCAGCTGAAGAGGAGACTGTTTTATTATTGAACAAATCAGCCTCCTTCAAAATTTGGAGGCCCAGGTTTTTTAAGGATAGTTTGGTGGGCTAGGGAATGGGTGCAGCTGATTCATTGGGGATATAATCGTAGGGGTGTGGGAAATAGTTATAGTGTTTTAAGTCCACTTCTGGGTGGGGCCACACAAGTGATTGGTGGGTCCAGATGGAGCCATTGATAGAAATGCAGAAACCTGAAAAGACAGCTCAAAAGGCCAATCTTAGGTTCTACAATAGTGATGTTACTTGCAGGAGTAACTGTGGAAATTGAAAATCTTGTGACTTCTGGAATAGTGGCTGGTAATCATTTATGTTTACACCTCAGCAGAATTCAGTCTCCTCTGATCCATCTCACCTGGGGGGCTTTTATTAGCTTTAAAAGGTAGTTTACTTTTGGGTAAGTGTTATTATTTAAACTAAAAACTAAATTTCTCCCAAAGTTAGCTTGGCCCAAACCCAGCAATGCCTAAGGGCAGTTTGGCAGTTAAAGGCAAGTTGGGGGTTGGTTAGATCAGATCTTTTTCACTGTTACAATTTTCTCACTTATTTTTGCAAAGACTCTTTCAATTCCAGTAGTTTTATAAAAATGCTCATTGATTTACAGTACTCTGAAAAACTGGGAGGTAGGAGAATGTGGCAAATCTTTCTTTTAAGTATATTTTTTAATATGAAAAATATTGTTAAAAACTTTCATTGAATTAAATTTAAAAGAGTTTAAGCAAAGAACTATTCTTGAATTGGGCAGCCTCCTGAGCCAGAGTAGGCTCAGGGGCCCTGTTGCAACCATGTGGTGGAAGTGAGGTCCAGAAACAGCTGGTTTGGTTATAGCTTAGCCTTTGCCGTATTTGAACATGGTTTGGACAGTTGGCCACATTTGATTGGCCAAAACTCAGTGATTGGAACAAGGGTAGGCGACAGTCTGTATATATCTCCAGCTAGGTTACAGTTCATGACATATGGAGAAACCTTTAGGCTGAATTTAAAATATGTAAAGTATCTTTAGGTAGCTTTAGGCTTAACTTGATTTAACAATATCAAACATACATAAACCAAAAAAATCTCCTTATATCCAGAGTACTGCATTTGCTGCCAGAATCTTTTTAAATGTAGGAGGCAAGGAACTCTGAAGGAGCATTCTTTTTAGTGATTAAAACAGATGGTCTCTATTTAAACTGTCTGTATTTTTTCTCAGCCATATCCTTGGCATTTAGTTTATAGCTTGACAGATAATTTTTATGCATTCTAGCTTGATTTAATAAGAAAAGCAGAAGATATTTTGCAGGGTCCAAATCAATTAAAATTCATTAAATTTATGTTTTTTTCTTGTCTAAGAGCAAAATAACTTGGAAAAATTCTCAAACAAAATGACCAAGCCAAACAGGTTCTACCTATATAGGTAGCAGAATATGTGTAGCACCCTCAATTCCCTTTTAGCACAGACCTTAGCTCCCTTTTCCTCCTGAGCCAGTATGGATGGGAGCTAAAGCTAAAGAGGTGCCACTCCTCAAGATAGACAAATATCTATTTCTGAAGCCCTCTCTGTTAAGTTCTTGGAAATGCAGATCTGGTAAGTTATACTTGCTTCATCAGTTTATTGAAAAGAAAAGAATCTAGAGACTCATACTACAGTTTTTTGTAAGTGATTATTAAATATGTAAAAGTATTGGAAATAAAGTATTAATAATGTATAAATAATTGTTAATGAGATGAGTAGATGGGAAGGGGTGCAGCTTTTGTGGCATACCTATTAAAAGAATTGTCACGCTGTCCCTTTGGTCCCAGAGGATTTTTCAGGCAATGATAATGATGATAGTAAGATTCAGATGTGTGGGAGTTGGCATTTCTACTATAGAGGATTGTGAAGGGGAAGGTAGGAAAAGAGATCGTTAATCTCATGGAAGTTGAAGATTTGGATATAAATTTAATTCCTTAAAAATCAAATCTGTGTCTTGGTGGATGTCAACAAAATGACAAAATGGGACTTCTCACAGAAACATTAATTGAACAACAATTCTTGCAAAAAATACCTTCATAAGAGCTGAGGAAACCAGGTGAGAGATGGCAGCACCTGGGTGTAGGAGAGAAATCTGAAAAACACATTGAAGAGAGTAGAAAGAACAGTTTTACGTGGCCTATATCACCGCCTCCACCTTGCAACCTCAGGCAGCACAATGTGGAGAAAGATAACCCTCTGCTTAGGGGAGGCAGAGGGCAGTGAGCATAAGATTGTGCCTCAGAACCCAACACCAGGCCCATCCCAGTGAAACCCAGTGCCGGGCAGGACCCCACAGCCCCAGACTCCAGGGAGGTACCCATGGACTGAGCCTCCAAGCCTACCCTGGTGCTAAGCAGGATTCTGCAGCCCCAGGTTCCAGCTCCTCCAGCCCCCATCAATCACCAGGACAGACCCCACTGACTCAAGTTTTAGACTTGTCTTAGGGCCAGGCTGGCCCTGGTGGCCCTGGGCTCAGAGCTACCTGTAGTACCAGGCTGGCCCCCACAGGCAGGCACCTGTGGATATAGGCTCCAAGCTGTCCCAGCTTCATGCCCTCTCCAGGTTTCAGAGCAGCTGAGAGCCCAGTTGGCCCACACAGCCCTGGGCTTCAGGTCTGTCCCAGTACAAGGCCATTCCCTGAGGCCCCACCCTCCAGGCTGGCTACTGCAACCCCATACTTTAGAGACTGAAGGTCTCAAGACCATACCAGTACATCCCAGGACTGGACCAGCCCCCCTGGACCCAGGCTGTAGGACCACTTCTGTGGACCCAGGTTCCAGGCCGGCCCACACCGGCCCAGCATCTAGGCCAGCCCTCATGGCTCCAGGGCAGGCCCTGTGATTCTAGGTAGACTTCACACCAACCCTTGTAGACTTAGGCCTCCATATTTGGCCCAGCACCAGCTGAGCTCTGCCTACCTGCTGACCCAGATACCAGGCCAGCCTCCCTGAGGACTCCAGCAGCAAGCCTCCCTGTGGACCTTGCCAGAAGCCCTTCCCAATTCTCTGAACAGGTGGACTGGTGAAGTGCTTCCCAGATGAAGCCAGTCTACAAAGACTGGAATAAGTCCCTACTTCTTCATTGTATAGACATTGATATAAGACAACAAGAAATGTGAAAAAATGAGACTTAATGCTACCAAAAGGATCTCAGTAAGCTTCCAGTAGCTGACTCAAAAGAAATGGAGATACATGAACTGCCTGAAAAAGAATTAAAAAAATAATTAAGGAAACTCAGCAAACCTCAATAAAATAGAAATAATTCAGTGTAATCTGGAAAGCAATAAATAACCAACATGAGAAATTTAACAGATTAAAATTATTAAAAAAATAAATTCTGGAGGTGAAATATGTAATGAATAAAATGAAAAATGCAATAGATAGCATCCATGGAAGAACTGATCAAGCAAAATAATCTGTACTTGAAGACAGATTTCTTTCATAGTTACTAGAAGAAAAAAAGAAAAATAATGGAGAAAGCTTACAGGATTTATAGGGCAGCATCAAAAGTGCAAAAAGTTGAATTATAGGAGTTTAAGGAGAAGAGAAAGCAAAGGGTTACAAAGCTTATTTAAATAAATAACAGGAGAAAACTTCCCAAATCTGGAGAAAGATATAAATAAGTACAGGGAGCTCAAAAGTTCTTATCAGATTCAATCTAAACAGGACTACATCAAGCCGTATAATTAAACTGTCGAAAATAAAAGAGGATTCTGAAAGCAGCTAGAGAAAATAAGCAAATCACATATAAGGGAGTTCCAAAAATGCTAGCAGCAGACTTTTCAGTAGAAACTTTATAGTCCAGGAGAGAGTGGGGTGACATGTTCAAAGTGTCGAAGGAAAAAAACCCTGCCAACTAAGAATACTGCATTCAATAATGCTGCTGTTTACAAGTGGAAATATGAAGACTTGCCCAGACAAAGCTAAGGAAGTTCATCACTACTAGACATGTCTTAAAAGAAACATGAGAGGGAGTTCTCCAAGCTGAGAGAAAATGATGCTAATTAGTAACATGAAAGTATAAAACTCACAGATAAAAGTAAATCCATAGTCAAGTTCAGAATACTTGAATACTGTAATTGTGGTGTGTCAATAATTTATATCTCTAGTATGAATGTTAAAACTAAATTATTAACAATAGTAACAATAATTTGTTAAGGGATATCTTCACTGTTGAGTTCTACCAAACATTTAAAGAAGGATTAATGCCAGTCTATTTAATCCATTTTCACACTAGTATACAGACCTACCTGAGACTTGGTAATTTCTAAAGAAAAGAGGTTTAATTGACTCACAGTTCTGCATGGCTGGGGAGGCCCCAGGAAACTTACAATCGTGGCGGAAGGTGAAGTGGAAGCAGGGCACATCTTACATGGTGGCAGGAGAGGGAGAACAAGGGGGGAAGTGCCACACTTTTGAACTATCAAATCTTGTGAGAACTCACTGTCATGAGAGCATCATGGGAGAAAGTACCCCCATGATCCAATCACCTCCCACCACGTTGCTCCCTCCACACGTGGAGATTACAATTCGAGATGAGATTTGTTTGGACACGTAGCCAATCCATGTCACCAGTTTTTCCCCAAACTTCCAGAAAATTGAAGAGGGAATACTTCTAAATTTATTTTATGAGGTCAGCGTTACTCTGATACCAAAACCACCCAAGGACACTACAAGAAAAAGAAATCACAGGCTAATGTCCCTGATGAACATAGATGCAGAAATTGTCAACGCATAGTAGCAAACTGAATTACATAGCACATTAAAGGGTCCGTCATCATTATCAAGTGGGATTTATTTAAGGGATGTAAGGATGGTTCAATGTAGGCTTTTTTTTTTTTTTTTTTTGAGATGGAGTTTTGCTCTCATCACCCAGGCTGGAGTGCAGTGGTATGATCTTGGCTCACTGCAACCTCCGCCTCCCAGGTTCAAGCAATTCTTCTGCCTCAGCCTCCCAAGTAGCTGGGATTACAGGTGTGCACCACCATGCCCAGCTAATTTTTGTATTTTTAGTAGAAATGGGGTTTTACCACGTTGGCCTGGCTGGTCTCAAAACTCCTGACCTCAGGTGGTCTGCCTACCTTGGCCTCCCAAAGTGCTGGGATTACAGGTGTGAGCTACCACACTCACCTAACATGCAAATTAACAGGTGATGCACCAAACTAATAGAATGAAGGGCAAGAATCCTATGATTATCTCAGTAGATGCAGAAAAATTATTTGACAGAATTCATTATCCTTTTATGATTAAAAACTCTCAACAAATTAGGAAAAGAAGGAATGTACGTCAACACAATAAAGGCAATATATTTCAGTCCCACAACTAACATTATACCCAATGGTAAAACAGGAAAAGTTGAAAGCCTTCCCCCTAAGATCAGGAACACTACAAGGGTGCCCACTCTTACCACTTCTGTTCTTCATAGTACTGGAGGTCCTAGACAGAGCACTTAGACAAGAGAAAGAAATAAAAGGGACCCATATTGGAAAAGAAGTTAAATTGTTCTTGTTTGCAGATGACATGGTTTTAATATATGGAAAACCCTGAAGATTTCAGCAAAAAACTATTAGAATAAATGAATTTAGTAAAGTTGCAGAATAGAAACTCAACATTAGAAAACCAGTAGTGTTTTTATATACTAACAATGAAGTACCTGTGAAGGAAACAAGAAAACAATCTCATTTATAATAGCTACTGGAAAAATAACTTGGGAATAAATTTAACCAAGGAGATAAGAGACCTGTATATTAAAAACTGTAAAGCATTGATGAAAAAAATTGAAGACAGATATAAATGGAAACATTGTATGTATTCAGGGATTGAAAGAATTAATATTGTTAAAATGTCCTTATTACTTAAAGTGATCTACAGATTCAATTCAATCCCTATAAAAATTTCAAAGATTCTTCACAAATAGGAAAATCAGTTCTAAAATTTGTATGGAACCACAAAAGACCCCAGATAACCAAAGCAGTCTTGAGCAACAATAGCAAGGCTGGAGACATTGCACTACTTGATTTTAAAACACACTCTGAAGCTATAGTAATCAAAACAGTGTGCTACAAGCATAAAAACAGACATATAAACCATAGAACAGAACAGAGCAGAATGACCAGATATAAATCCATGCATTTATGTTTAATTGATTTTTGACAGAGGTGCCAAGAATAAATGATGTTGGGAAAACTGAATATCTGCATGAAAAAGAATGAAGTTAGACCCTTATCTCACTTCATATAAAAAAACTGAAAGTGATTTAAAGATTTACATGTAAGATCAGAAACTGTAAAACTGCTAGAGAAAAGTGGGGGAAAAGATTTATGACATTAGGCAGTGTTTTGTTTTGTTTTTGTTTTTTTGGGATATGACCCCAAAAGTATAGGCACCAAACGTGAATATAGGCAAATGGGAGTACATCAAACTAAAAATCATCTGTATGGCGAAGATCAGATGTATCAACAGAATGAAGAAACCTACAGAATGGGAGAAAATATCTGCAAATCATACATCTGATAAGGGGTTAATATCCAAAATAGGAAGCCAAACAACTCAATGGCAAGAAAACAATGCAATTAAAAAAAGGGGAAAGAATCTGAATAGACTTTCCTCAAAAGAAGATAGACAATTAGCCAACAGGCCTATGAAAAAAGGCTCAGCATCTTTAATCATCAGGGAAATGCAATTAAAACTGCAGTGAACTATCACCCCACACCTGTTAGAATGGCTGTTATGAAAAAGACAAAACTGTTGGTGAGGATGCAGGAAAAGAAAATCCTAATATGCTTTTGTGGGAATATTAGTATAGCCATTATGGAAATCAGTATGGAGGTTTCTCAAAAAATTAGAAATAGAACTACCTTATGATCCAGAAATCCCACTACTAGCTATATAATGAAAGAATGTGAAATTAGTATGTTGAATAGATATTTGCATTCTCATGTTCATTGCAGCACTGTTTGCCGTAGTCAAGATACAGAATCAGCCTAAGTGTTCATCAATTGATAAATGGATAAAAAATGGTATATTTACACAGTGGAATACTATTCAGCCTTAAAAGTGGTAGAAATCCTTTTGTTTGTCACCACATGAATGATATAATGTTAAGTGAAATAAGCCAAGCATAGAAAGAGAAATACCATATGATCTCACTTACATGTGGAATCTAAAAAATTGAACCTGTAAAAAAAAAAAAAAAAAAAAAAAATTGAACCTGTAGAAGTAGAGAGTGAATGGTGTTTATCAGGAACTGCCAAGTTTGGGGTGGAGAGGGGGCTGGTGGAGGGATGGTTGGAGATGTTGGTCAAAAGATACAAAATTTTATTTAGATAATGAGGAATAAATTCAAAATATCTATTGTACAACACGGTAATGATAAAGTATTTCTGAAAATGCTGCTATGGACATGTATGTACAAGTTTTATGTGGTCATATGTTTTCATTTCTTATGAGTATAATGTAGGCATGGGATTGTTTGGTCATGTGATAACTGTATTTAATATTTTAAGGGGCTGCTGTTTTCTAGAACGACTGTACTGTTTTATATTTGCAGCAACAAATGTATGAGGATTCCAGTATCTCCATATCCTCACCAGTACTTGTTATTGTCTGTCGTTATTACAGCTGTCCTAGTGGGTGTGAAGTGATATGATATCTTATTGTGGTTTTGATTTGCATTTCCCTGGTGGATAATGATGTTGAATATTATTTAAATAATATGGCTTATTTACCATTTGTATATCTTCTTTGGAGGAAAGCCTGTTCAGATACTTTGAGGACTATGTAATTTTATGCCTTTTTTTTTTTTTTTTTTTTTAGAAGGAGCTTTAGGAGAATATGTAGTTATAACCAGTGCATTCCACTTTTTTCATTTCAGAAGTAGTGATCTCATGATACGCAAAGGCATCTCTTCCACACTTTCTTTGGGAGCCTACTCAAATGTCATCTTCTTAGCATTTCTTTTTCATCCTCTCTAAAGAAGCATTCTTTCCTCCTCTCTGTTTTCCTTTTTACCCTATTTTGTTTTTCTGCAGTGCACTTATCACTCTCTGACGTTGTAATTAAGTTTTATTGGTTTACATTGTTCCCCAGTGGAATGTAAGGTAATTGAGGGTGGTGACCTTGTTTCGCTCACTTGGCATACTAGTAGGGCCTCCGTAGATACTGTCTGAATGGTTGAATGAATAAATGCGTGTGTGAAAAGACTAGGCTCTAGAGTCTGCCACTCACTAGTTTTGAAATCTTGAGCCACTTATTTACCTTTTCTCAGATTTAACATCTTCATCTGTAAAACCTTAATAGTAAGAGTACCTATGTCATTGGGTTGCTGTGTGGATTAAATCAGTTGGCATATCTAAAGCAGGAAATACCATGCCAGTACTCTAAGGAAAAAAATAAGACTAGCTCTTTTATCTTTTTCTTTGCTTTTGGCATGTTACATAGAGTTTTGTGTGTTTGCAAGGAATATGTGCTTGCCTTTTAAAGGACTTATATAAACTAGAATTTTTCTTCTTTTTTTTTCTAGGGAATGCAGAGAGCAACTAATGTCACCTACCAAGCCCATCATGTCAGCAGGAACAAGAGAGGTCAGGTTGTGGGGACCAGAGGTGGCTTTCGTGGCTGCACAGTTTGGCTAACAGGTATTGTCAAGAGAGATAAACCAGTTTATTTTAAAAGCAATGCTTACCGGTAACCCTGGACTAAGTGTAGGCATATTTAAATTTTGAGCTCTGTTCTTGTATTTCAAGCATCACAACACATAACTGACATGGTTGCTTAATAATAACATTTCTGTCTGGTATTTTTTTTGTTCTTTTACAGGATTGCTGTTAAAGGTAAAAACCACAGTGCATATTAAAACTACTTTCTAGTAGATACTACATGAAATTCTACCCACTTCTGAGTGCAAATAAGATCTGGATTCTACTCTAAGAAGCTAACAGTGTAAACCATATATCTTAGTCTATTTTATGCTCTTATAACAGAATACCAGAGGCTGGGTAATTTATATGAATAGAAATTTATTTCTCATAGTTCTGGAGGCTGGGACGTCCAGGATTGAGGGACTAGCATCTGGAGAGGGCCTTCTTGCTATGTCTGTAACATGGCAGAAGATATCACATGGTGAGAAAGAGCAAGAGATTGAACTCACAACCTCAATCCCCTTTATAGATGGATTATTCCATTAGTGAGGGTGGATCCCTCATGACCTAAACACCTCCATTAGACCCTGTCATTCAACACTGTTGCATTGAGGATCAAGTTTCCAACGTATGAACTTTGAGAGACACATTCAAACCATAGTATAGTATAACGAGAAAGAATGAGTGATAGGGATTTTCACAAAGTGAATTTCTACTACTCAGCTCTTGATTTTGGCCTTTGATTGTTTTTTTTTGTGTGTGTGTTGGTTTCCCTAGAGTCTTTCTTTGAGCTTAGCCATAGCTAGCTGGCAAGACAGTGAATTGATACAGATTTTTAAGTAGCTTTAAAAATGTTGGATCCTTTCACTTCTAGGAATTATATTTAAAATTTTGATACATTTTGCCACATTACCCACTAAAATTTTATACCAATTTACTCTCCTACCAGCAGTATGGAAGAGTGTTTATTTCCTAGTGTCTTTGTCAACAGTGGTTGTTACCAGTTCTTAAAATTTTTTGTTGATTGGCAAAAAACATTACTCTTTTGTTTTTTTAATCATATTTCAATTTTAGACAGGTCTTTGTTTTTGTATGAAAGAAGACAGCACTCTCACATTCTTCTAATTTTCTCATTCTTAATTCCAGATAGTTGTTAAATTGTTACCTTTTTTATTGCCCAGGTTTATAGCACTTAATGGGTCAATAGTTGCTAGCTTATTGTCAGTTCTTTTACTATGGCATGTCCACTCATGAGCTCTTTATTTGAATCATCTTAATTGTCTGTATGCCATTGTTAAATAATTTTTGCAAGATGGCCTTCCATTAGGTTCTGAACTGCTGGAGGTTTTATGTTTGAGAATGTCTATTCATCTTTTATGCCAACTTGGCTGGGTAAAATATGTATTTGGTTCATACTTTCTTGGTCTTAGAATTTTAAAAACACTACTCTATTGCCTTCTGGCATGAAATGTTTTGAAGAAGTGTGAGCCTAATCAGCCTTCTCTTTTTAGGAGCTTTTTTTTTCATCTGGATGGCTAAAGAATTATTTCCTGTAAAAATACAGGGAAATAGAGGTTTTGTCGTTTTCAGTTAGGTCCTCATCTGCAGTTGATTTTTGTGTATAGTGTGAGGGAGGGATCCATTTACATTTTTTTTCCCATATGGATAATCACTTGTCCCAAGAACATAGATTGATGAGGGTATCCTTTTTCTCTGATCTGCAGTGCCAGCTCTGTGTTATATCAGGTCTCCACTATGTGTGGACCCTCTGCTTTGTCCCCTGATAAGTTTCTCTGTTCCTCTGTTAATGCAGCATTCTTAGTTACTCTATTATTATAAATCTTGAAAGATAGTGGAGGAAGTCCTCTTTGTTCTTCATCAGCAGTGTTGCCTTTTTTTTTTTCATTGTGACTTCCTTTTTTTTGGCTGTTAGTGTTGTGTAAGTCTTGTAATAGATTTAACCAATTCGCCAGAACTCTGTTGTTACTTAGTTAGGGATTGTGTTGTATCCAAGATTAATTTGAGGAGACAATTGATCTTTAGAATAGTGGATTCTCTTTTTCTTGAACGTGTTATTTTCTATTTATTTCATCACTAATGATACTTATAAATAGAGCTTATCTGGTTTTTTGGTACTTGCTTTATGGTCTAGTATGCAGTAAATTTTCAGCCTTCACTTTGCTACTACCCTATACCTTCCTCAGTTGGGACAGGATGGCTAGTGTTGGCTGGAGTTTATATCTCCCTTCCCCCAGATCAGTTAGGTTCCAATAAAATGTCAGCAGGTGAAGCTTTGGTTAAATAACTTCTCCTGAGGTCAGTCCTTGTTAAAAAGAATCTGGTCCTCTGGTATAATTCAGAATGGAAGCACACAGGGATTTTTCTCCAGTATTTACTGTGAACCTGATTGAGCTTCTGGAGGTGAAACTTAATATTGTTGGAAACTCTCTATAACTAGGTTCTTTTGAAATTTTTAACTCCCAGACTTGTCCATACTGAGCTTTAATTAATTAATCAGTTACAGTTGAGGTTCTTCTGTGTGACACTGGTTCCCACAGCACTTTTTCCCACAGTGAGTCTCTGTTCCAGTCAGCAGTCACACCCTGCATTTGCCTGTCTCCCCAGTCTTGGGGGCAGTGGTTTGCCCCTTGTCCTCCCTTCACTTACGGATCCAAGAAGAGTTATTCTGTTCAGGTTTTCACCTGTTTGGATGTAGTGGTGACTTTCAGGCTCATCCCATGTGTTTACTGAATAAATGCTGTTGGTATAGGAAGGTGAGTTGAAATGAAGGTGTTGTATTCAGATTGGTTCTATTATAAATTGGACTCCCAAATAGTTGTAGCAAGGTGATTTGTGAGAGGTGATGATCCAGGAAAATGGAGGTACCTTTGTAACATTTTACTTACTTTTGAACTTTCTTTTTCTTCCCTCACTGGAAATAATTTGGTCATATGACTTTTTTGAAATTTGGCATGCAGCTTTAGAAAAGTGATAACGAGGACAAAGTGAGTATCTAGCCAACCATGACTGCTAATAAAATTAGTTAAGCCTTTTTGAAGTTTTTCAGTTATTTCTGATACCTTTGCTCATAGATACATTATTAAAAACAAACACTTTCCATGTTTAAACTGTAGGTGTTTTCCTAGGTAAGAGGTAAATCTTAAAGAGAAATATTGGATAAGAACGTTACTGAGAGATTGCTATGTGTAATGAATGTATTCAATCCTGTGATTAAAAGTTTTTATATTTCTTGAGTCCAGGAGTTTGAGATCAGCTGGGGCAACATTTTGAGAATTCTATCTCTACAAATAATAAAATAAAATAAGTTGGATGTTGTGGCATGTGCCTATAGTCCCAGCTATTCGGGAGGCTGAGGCATGATCTCTTGAGTCCGGAAATTTGAAGCTGCAGTGAGTTATTGCACCATTGTACTCCAGCCTGGGTGGCAGAGTGCAACCCTGTTTCTGGGGGAAAAGAAAGTATTACTACATAGTTATCCTTCTAACTTTACACATGGAATTTGTTTGGACTGTTTACTTTTAGGCTTGTCAGGAGCAGGAAAGACTACGGTGAGCATGGCTTTGGAAGAGTACCTGGTTTGCCATGGTATTCCATGCTATACTCTGGATGGTGACAATATTCGTCAAGGTCTCAATAAAAATCTTGGCTTTAGTCCTGAAGACAGAGAAGAGAATGTTCGACGCATCGCAGAAGTTGCTAAACTGTTTGCAGATGCTGGCTTAGTGTGCATCACAAGTTTTATATCACCTTATACTCAGGTACGTGATTTTTGTGCCATTGCCTTTCTGATTACATTTATTGAGAATATGGTATCAGGCAAAGCACATACTTGAAACATCGATATGTGCTTTGAGGCTAACTCTGCTCCTATCCAGCTACTATCTCTTTGTTCCTAAAGCATAAGATTAAAATAACCTAAAACATTTCTGTGCTTTGACTTTCTAAGTAAATCCAGTTTTGATAAAACCTGCTTTTAAGAAAACCCTAAAGTGTAATACAGTTGTTGAACTCAAGCCAATGGCCAAATTATTTCAAGCTTGACTTTTCAATTTAATAAACCTATAGTGAATACTTGACAGATGTCAGACTCTGGAGCAAATCTGAGTTTCTTAACATGTGTCCTACCATGGCTTCTTTGCTCAGAATTTGTTGTTCTTAGCATGCATTATAGTTCCTTATTTTAGGGACTGCAGCAACAACAAACGCTGTTTGTGTATTTCTCTGAAACAATTGTGTCGTTTCTTATCTCAGGATTTTGTTTCCTCCCTGCCTGGAAGGTACTCTTCTCCTCCCTCCTATTTTTCTTTGTGCAGTGTCAGCTGACTTCCAGTCATACACTGAGGCTTAGGTTAGGTACCTTAACACGTTATTTTATTTTCTTCAATTTTTAAGTTCAGGACTACGTGTGCAGGATGTGCGGGTTTGTTAAATTGGTAAACGTGTACCATGGTGGTTTGCTGCACAGATCATCCTATCACCTAGGTATTAAGCCCAGCATCCATTAGCTGTTCTTCCTGACGGTCTCCCTCCCTACCCGCAACAGGCACCAGTGTGTGTTGTTCCCTGTCCATGTGTCCATGTGTTCTCATTATTCATCTCCCACTGATAAGTGAGAACATACAGTGTTTGGTTTTCTGTTCCTGTGTTAGTTTGCTGAGGATAATGGCTTCTGACTCCATCCATGTCCCTGCAAAGGACATGATCCCATTCTTTTTATAGCTGCATAGTATTCTGTGATATATATGTATCACATTTTCTTTATTCAGTCTATCATTGATGGGCATTTAGGTTGATTCCATGTCTTTGCTATCATAAATAGTGCTGCAACGAACATACTCATGCATGTATCTTTATAATATAATGATTTATATTCCTTTGGGTGTATACCCAGTAATGGGATTGCTGTACTAAATGTTATTTCTGCGCCTAGGTCTTTGAGGAATTGCCACACTGTCTTCCACAATGGTTGAACTAATTTACACTTCCACCTGCAATGTAAAAGCATTCCTTTTTGTCCACAACCTCTCCAGCATCTGTCGTTTCTTGACTTTCTAATAATAGCCATTCTGACTAGTGTGAGATGGTATCTCATTGTAGTTTTGATTTGCATTTCTTAATGTTCAGTAATGTTGAGCTATTTTTCATGTTTGTTGGCTGTATAAGAAGTGTCTGTTCATGTCCTTTGCCCACTTTTTAATGTTTTTTTCTTATAAATTTGCTTAAGTTTCTTGTTGTTCCCACTCTGCAGGCTGCCTGTACACTGTGATGTTAGATTCTTTTTCTGTGCAGAAGCTCTTTAGTTTTAATTAGATCCCATTTGTCAATTTTTGCTTTTGTTGCAGTTACTTTTGATGTTTTAGTCATGAAATCTTGTGCCTGTGCCTGTGTCCTAAATGGTATTGCCTAGATTTTCTTCTAGGGTTTTTATAGTTTTGCATTTCACATTTAAGTCTTTAATCCATGTCAAGTTAATTTTTGTGTGTAGTATAAGGAAGGCGTCCAGTTTCAGTTTTCTGCATATGGCAAGCCAGTTCTCCTAGCACCATTTATTAAATAGGGAATCTTTTCTCACTGCTTGTGTTTGTCAGGTTTGTCAAAGATCAGATGGTTAGATGTGCATATGTTATTTTAAAAATCCCAGTTCATTGACTGGTGATAATGATAGTAGCTGTAGTGATAATAATATTATTAATTAACATTTATTGAACACTGAACTGTGTTCTGGTAATGGCTAGAGTGCTTTTATGTGAATTAAGTAATTCTTGTCTCCTAGTTGGGGGTCACAAGGAGACAAAGGTGTGCATTGCCCATAGTCATAACACTCTACTTGTAGAAGAGCAAGGATTTGCACCCAGACAGTGCATCTCCTGGACTTAGAGGCTATGCTGCCTCCAGAACCCCCTGGCTCCATGACTGCTGGGACTGTGTCTTGCCTTTGTAAGCTTGATGCCAGGCCTGGCTCTTGGACCATATCCTATGATTAGTGTTTGTTGAACAATAGCATACTCCCTTGGGAAGCCCTGATATCAATGAATAAGTGAGTTAGTGTAGTGGTGAGAGGCAGGGTCTTTAAAGTTGGAAACAAAGAGGCTGAAATTTCATCTCTGCCAGTTATTGTCGCTACAGCCTTGGCCAGCACACGTAACCTCTCTCAGTTCAGGTAATGCCTATGTTAGAGTTGCTTTGAAGATTAGATAAGTCATGTATTTAAATCCCCAGCACAGTGCCTGGGATGTAATAACTATTCAGTAAATGTAATCAATCATAATAGCACAATTCTAGTACTGTATCATAAATTTTGATGGTTACTTGGACTTTTTTTGTAAACAGGATTTGACCTTTGAGAAGTATAGGTGTTAGATTGAGTATTACTTACACAGGTTCACTTAATTGAACCATGGCAGGAGTCCTAAAACATTCTGTAAACACCATTTCTTGAAGCCCTCGGATCATTGCCAGTATATCAGTTTAAAGTGTGTAAATAATGGAAGTACAGGAGCATAGCAAGAGTTATTTAGAGTTCCTGAATCCTTGGGTATACACAGTTTTCACAAAAATATGATAATGGTATTCTTATACCTTCTGGTGGGAATCTTTGCAGTTCTCAGAAAAGGGGAACATCTGTAATACCTGTTATGGAGAGCTGTCAGCCAACACCTGGGTATCTAAGACTATGTGCTGATCTGTTTTGTTGCCCCCTTGTTTGCATAGTGTGGAGCAAAATCTTTGTTGACCTCATCTATAAAAGCACTGATAATGAGGTATGGACTATGTTTAGAGCATGTGAAAAAACATGAAAATATTTGGATTGAAACATGTAAAACAGGTTATGTGTATTTTTCTGTCCAATCAAGATTATATTTGTTCATTCATTCAAGAGATGTTTATTGGGTACTTCCATGTTAACCGCTGAACTGGGCATATTGGTTCTAAAAATAAACCTGATAGTTTCTATTTTTAAGGAGTTGGTAGTCTGGTGGGAATGCAGAAATGTGAAAAGTTACAATATCTGGAGGCAAGTGGTGAAGTGAATACATATGAAAGGTGTTACGGAAGATTCACAGAGGAGCTGCCGCTTGAAATGAGTCATGAAGCATGAATCAGAGTATACTAGTTAGACCAGAGGGAGAAAGCTGTTTCAGACAGAGGAGACAGTACTGTATTCTCAATGGAATGTGACACAGTTTGGTTTTTTGGAGAACTGTAGGTAGGTGGGTGTGACTGCTATGAAGGATGATTCTGAGGGGACATGTAGTTGGATCAATTTGCAGAGGTTAGGTGGTGACTTCTTGACTGCTTAGAAAGGATTTTGTCCCAAAAGGAGTTAACAATTTGAGATTATAACAGAGAATGATGTCACTGGGTTTGCATATGATTCAATTACTTGAGTTAATTCACATAAAAGCACTCTAGGTCTCAGCGCCAAGATGGCCAAGAGAAGGCAACATCAGAATGCAGCTCCCAGTGAATGAGACGCAGAGGGCTAGAGGACCTCACAGTTCCACGTGAGGTGCCAGGTTCATTTTGGGGGAACTGGAAGAACTCTGAATGTAGCCCAGGGAGGGAGCCAAAGCAGGGCAAGAGCCACCCAGGGAGAACGAACCAAGACAGGGCAGGGCATATCCCCACCTGGAACATGCAGCCAGCTCAGAGGGTCAGGGGACTTCACCCCCTCAGTGCTCCGATTTGGATCCTGTGCTTATCTCATCCCTCCTACAACCCATGGTCCACGAGAGCCCTGCCAGACTGAGGGGCGCCATGGGTTGTTGATGCAAATCTGAGTGATGGCTCCTGCCTGGTGCTGGACCTGGGTGGAAGTTTGGACCAGCGCCAGTGGGATGGAACAACTCGTCCCACAGAAAGGGGCAGAGTTGAAAACAGGGAAACAGGCCATAAGGCCTGGCAGGCCCCACCCCCCACAAAACTCAAACTGAAGCCTGTGTGCTAGAGAACTTGGCAGCAAATACACACCAGTTTGACCCCAACCAGGAAGATGGAGCTCAGGGAAGGAGAGATGCCATTGGGAGGACAGGGCTAATTTCACCTGCAAACAAACCACAGAGGAAGACCACCCACCGAGCAACCTGAGTGAATCTGAGGCTGCCCAGCAGTGCCTCTGCAGGCCAAAAAACATTTAGCTCCAACTGCAACAGAAAGGACATCCACTCAGAGATTTCTCCCTAAATCACCAACTTCAAAGATCAAAGGGAGATAAATCCACGAAGATGGGAAAAAAAGCAGCGCAAAAAGATTGAAACCTTCAGAGACCAGAACACCTCTTTCCCTCCCAGGGGTCACAGCTCCTCACCATCAAGGGAACAAAACAAGACAAAAATGAGTGTGATAAATTGACAGAAGCAGGCAGAAGGTGGATAATAAACTTCTCTGAGTTAAAAGACCATGTTCTAACCCAATGCAAAGAAACTAAAAACCTTGAAAAAAGGTTATACGAAATGCTAAGTAGAATAACCAGCTTAGAGAAGAACATAAATGACTTGATGGAGCTGAAAAACACAGCATGAGAACTTCGTGAGGCATGCACAAGTCTCAACAGCTGAATTGATCAAGCAGAAGAAAGGATATCAGAGATAGAAGATAAAATCAATGAAATAAAATGAGAAGGAAAGATTAGAGAAAAAAAATCGCGAAAAGAAATGAACAAAGCTTCCAAGAACTATGGGATTATGTGAAAAGACCTAATCTTGGCTTGATTGATGTACCTGAATGTGATGGGGAGAATGAATCCAAGTTGGAAAACACTCTTCAGGATATTATCCAAGAGAACTTTCTGAACCCAACAAGGCAGGCCAACATTCAAATCTAGGAAATATGGAGAAAACCATAAAGATACTCCTCAAGAAGAGCAACCCCAAGGTACATAATCATCAGATTCACCAGGGTTGAAATGAAGGAAAAAAATCCTAAGGGCAGCTAGAGAGAAAGGTCAAGGCACCCGCAAAGGAAAGACTGTCAGACTTACAGTGGATCTCTCGACAGAAACTCTATAAGCTAGAAGGGAGTGGGGGCCAATATTCAACATCCTTAAAGAAAAGAACTTTCAACCCAGAATGTCATATCCAGCCAAACTAAGCTTCATAAGTGAAGGAGAAATAAAATCCTTTACAGACAAGCAATTGCTAAGAGATTTCGTTGCTACAAGACCTACCTTGCAAGTACTACCTGAAGGAAGTACTAAACATGGAAAGGAACAACCAGTACCAGCCACTCCAAAAATATACCAAATGGTAAAGAACATTGAAACAATGAAGAAACCGCATCAACTAACGGGGAAAACAACCAACTAGCATCAAGATGGCAGGATCAAATTCACACGTAACAATATTAACCCTAAATGTAAATGGACTAAATGCCCCAATCAAAAGACATGGACTGGCAAGTTGGATAAAAAGTTAAAACCCATTGGTGTGCTGTATCTGGGAAATTCATCTCACATGCAAGGACACAGATGGGCTCAAAATAAAGGGATGGAGGAAGATTTACCAAACAAATGGAGGTAAAAAAAAGCAGGAGTTACAATGCTAGTCTCTGATAAAATAGACTGTAAACCAACAAAGATCAGAAGAGATGAAGAAGGGCATTACATAATGGTAAAAGGATCAATACAAAAAGAAGAGCT
Organism: Sapajus apella; assembly: GCF_009761245.1. Classification (NCBI taxonomy): domain Eukaryota; kingdom Metazoa; phylum Chordata; class Mammalia; order Primates; family Cebidae; genus Sapajus; species Sapajus apella. The sequence goes on from NW_022437027.1 coordinate 4,851,767, forward strand.
AATGATCCTAAATATATACACACCCAATACAGGAGCACCCAGATACATAAAGGAAGTTCTTAGTGACCTATGAAAAGACTTAGACTCCCACGCAATAATAGTGGGAGACTTTAACACTCCACTGTCCATATTAGATCAATGAGACAGAAAATTAACAAGGATATTCAGGACTTGAACTCATATCTGGACCAAATGGACCTAATAGACATCTACAGAACTCTCCACCCCAAATCAACAGAATATACATTCTTCTCAGCACCACATTACACCTACTCTAAAATTGACCACATAATTGGAAGTAAATCGCTCCTTAGCAAATGCAAAAGAATGGAAATCATAACAGTCTCTCAGACCACAGTGCAATCAAATTAGAACTCAGGATTAAGAAACTCACTCAGAACTGCACAGCTTCATGGAAACTGAACAACTGGCTCTTGAATGTTGACTGGATAAACAGTGAAATGAAGGCAGAAATAAAGATGTTCTTAGAAACCAACCAGAATGAAGACAGAATTTACCAGAATCTCTGGGACACATTTAAAGCAGTGTTGAGAGGGAAATTTACAGCAATAAATGCCCACATGAGAAGCAAAGAAAGATCTAAAATTGACACTGTATCATCAAAATTGAAAGAGCTAGAGGAGCAAGATCAAAAAAACTCAAAATCTAGCAGAAGACAAGAAACAAGTAAGATCAGAGCAGAACTGAAGGAGAGAGAGAGACAAAAAACCCTTCAAAAAATCAATAAATCCAGGAGCTGGTTTTTTGAAAAGATCAACAAAATAGACTACTAGCCAGATAAATAACAAAAAAGAGAAGAATCAAATAGATGCAGTTAAAAAATGATAAAAGGGAATATCACCAATTCCACAGAAATACAAACTACCTTCAGAGATTACTACAAACAAATTTTTGCACATAAACCAGTAAACCTGGAAGAAATGGATAAATTCCTGGACACTTGCACCCTCTCAAGCCAAAACCAGGAAGAAGTTGAAACCTTGACCAATAACAAGGGCTGAAATTAAGGCAGCAATTAATAGCCCACCAACGATAAAAAGTGCAGGTCCAGATGGGTTCACAGCTGAATTCTACCACAGGTACAAAGAGGAGTTGGTACCATTTCTTCTGAAACTATTCCAAACAATACAAAAAGAGGGAATCCTTCCCAAATCATTTTATGAGACCAACATCATCTTGATGCCAAAACCCGGCAGAGAATCAACAAAAAAAGAAAACTTCTGGCCAATATCCATGATGAACATAGATGCAGAAATCTTCAATAAAATACTGGCAAACCGATTGCAACAGCTCATCAAAAAGCTTATCCATCATGATCAAGTAGGCTTCATCCCGGGGATGCAAGGCTTGTTCAACATATGCAAGTCTAAATACATAATCCACCACATAAACAGAACCAAAGACAAAAACACGTGATTATCTCAATAGATGCAGAGAAGGCCTTTGACAAAATTCAACAGCTCTTTATGCTAAAAACTCTCAATAAACTGGGTATTGAAGGAACATATCTCAAAATAATAAAAGCTATTTATGACAAACCCACAGCCAACATCATACTGAATGGGCAAAAACTGGAAGCATTCCCTTTGAAATCCTGCACTAGACAAGGATGCCCTCTCTGACCACTCCTATTTAATATAGTATTGGAAGTTCTAGCTAAAGCAATCAGGCAAGAACAATAAAAAAAGAGTATTCAATTAGGAAAGGAGGAAGTCAGATTGTCTCTTTTTGCAGATGACATGCTTTGTATTTAGAAGACCTCATCGTCTCAGCCCCAAATCTCCTGAAACTGATAAAACTTCAGCATAGTCTCAGGATACAAAATCAATGTGCAGAAATCACAAGCATTCCTATACACCAGTAACAGACTTAAAGAGAGCCAAATGAAGAACGAACTGCCATTCACAATTGCTACAAAGAGAATAAAATACCTGGGAATACAACTAACAAAGGATGTAAAGGACCTCCTCAAGGAGAACTACAAACCACTACAAAAGGAAATAAGAGAGGACACAAACAGATGGAAAAGCGTTCTATGCTCATGGTTAGGAAGAATCAGTATCGTGAAAATGGCCATATTGCCCAAAGTAATTTATAGATTCAGCACTATCCCCATCAAACTACCTGTGACCATCTTCACAGAACTGGAAATAACCACCTTAAACTTCATATGGAACCAAAAAAGAGTCCACATAGCCAAGACAATCCTAAGCAAAAAGACAAAGCTAGAGGCATTACGCTACCTGATGTCAAACTATACCATAAGCCTACAGTAATCAAAGCAGCATTGTACTGATACCAAAACAGAGATATGGACCAATGGAACAGAACAGAGGCCTCAGAGGCAACACCACACATCTACAACCATCTGATCTTTGACAAATTGGACAAAAACAAGCAATAGGGAAAGGATTCCCTGTTTAATAAATGGTATTGGGAAATCAATCTAAAGATTGATTTACAAAAGAGTGTTTCAAAGAACAGAGTGGAGAGGATTTAGAGGGAGCTACGAGGGTAGTTACTAGAGAGTTGGGAGTTAGGAGCAGAGAAGTTAAGTTTTGGGAGTGCTCGAGAGGAGAAGTGACGGCAGTGGGCTTGGATTTGGCGAAGAAATAAATTAGCCTCAAGATTCTGAATGGATCTTTTTTGTGAAATTGCTTTCATGCTAGCTCAGGCTGTGTTTGAATGTGATATTAGAGAGAAGCCTGATGACACCTGGTGTTCAAGCTGTGCTTTGGCTCAGGATCCATGTAGAATTTAGGTGGAAGATTTTGTGGTGCATTCACTGTTTTCCTTCCGTAACTCTCCAAAATCCTGGGTTAGTAGAACAGGATGCCTTTTAAAATTGACACGAGTAATAGAGGTTAACCTAATTTCTTGGATTTTTTTTTTTTTTAGTTTATGTTTAAAAACATAAATTTTGTCTGTTTCTCACTAAATTGGGTGAAAATCACTTTTTACTCATCTTTAATATTAATACAGTACCTTTGTGAGCTGTGTGATCACTTTTTATTGTTTCTGTGCATATCTTTTTTTTTAAAGGATCGCAACAATGCAAGGCAAATTCATGAGGGTGCAAGTTTACCGTTTTTTGAAGTATTTGTTGATGCTCCCCTGCATGTTTGTGAGCAGAGGGATGTCAAAGGACTGTACAAAAAAGCCCGGGCAGGAGAAATTAAAGGTCAGTAATATTTTCTTCCCAGTTTCACTTTGCTTAGATATTTTATCTTCTCATATCTAGGACTGACATTTTCTAAGAAATTGGAAATGTTAAGCGTGACTTGGAGCACCTTGAGGAGAGAATGTGGGTCTTATTACACTATTCTATCTCTTGGGCATTGCAGCAGTGCCTGGTGCTGGGTCTTGTTGATCTTGTTGGAATCTTGTTCACTAGCCAGGGTTGGGCATGGGAGTTGGTGAAAACCTACTTGATAAAATTAGGTGCTTAGCATGAAGTTGGACGTCAGTTGCCTGCTGACACCAGTTCTGCTTTCTTTGTTCCAAAGGAAATGGAGGAAATCCCTTAGCTATTGGAAAAAAAAGTCTGAATTATAAGCATTTTGATGACAAGAATAATACATTGTACTTTATTAAAATCCTTGGAATAGTCCCTTATTCATTTCCGATACTATTGTTGAATTGGATTGAATTAGCATATCACTGATTCTATTAAAATATATACAGTTGACCCTCTAAGTCTGTGGATTCCACATGTGTGGTTTCAACCAACTGAATTGCAAATATTCCAGAAGAAACAATATAAAATAATACAATAAATAAATAGTATAAATAACAAATATAACATCTATTTATATAGCATTTATGTTGTATTAGGTATTGTAAGTAATGTAGAGATGATTTAAAGTACATAGGAGAATGAACATAGATTATATGCAAATAGTACATCATTTTTTGTAAGGGACTTGGGCATCCTCACATTATGGTATTCACCGGGAGTCCTGGAACAAAGCCACGTGGTTACCAAGGACAGCTAGACCTTGCTTTTTAGATTTTATGTTTTGCTTCCCAGAGTTTCAACTGCGATGGACATTTAGACATTAAGGGAGAAATTTAGAACCCACCTCTGCTGTAGCCTTTGATGTCAATCATAGTATTTATCTTGTAGATATCCCTTGACTTGTCCTGTTCTATTATTGTTAACAAAAACAGAGGACTTAATAGCTTAAAAAAAACAACAACAAAATAAAAACTAAAGATAGCATTGTTTAGGGATCAGTGAGTCATGCAGGTAACTTTTAAGTTTGCCTTCTCAGTGGGGAATGTGATAGCCCGAGACTGTCACAAGAACTCCCAGGAGCTCTCTGAATTATAGATTTTGGCATTCATTTTCTGGCCCTGAAAAGAAAAAGTTAGAGTGGGAAGGGAAATGGTAGTTATTCTGGGCTCTTCTGTATTTGGACCTGAGTATCATTTGGCAGTTGGGTCAAGTTCCATCCGCTGTGGTAACAGTTCCATGGGGAAGGCCGACCTCCAGCAGTGCCACTATGGAGAATCAGCTCCTTAATGGGGACTGCTGCCTGTCATCTCTCTACCCCATTAAGCTGTTACTTTCTTGACTCAGAGCAGGATGTTTGACCAGAATAATTTATGACAATTGGAGGAAAACCTGTTTAGCCCTTCATCTCCCATATTACTCTCTCAATGGCCAGTTTTCACATCAGTCTTTGTGTAGAAATTAGGTACAGAAAAGCAAAACGGTGTGTTTAGGGTCCTAAAGTCTAAACCTTTTACTTATTTTAATTGTAGTTAGTTTTGTTGTTTTTGCAAGAATGGGTTTGTAAAGGAGGTAGGTTTGTCATCCTGGCTGGAGTAAGCTACTTGTGAGCAGGGACGTCATAGTGAATATTTTTCTGTGTTTAGAATTTAGCACAGTACATTGCCCAAAGCATATACCTGTCACACACACAGTTAATGTTTGTTGGATGGATGACAAAATAGAGTGGGAGTGGAATGTTCAACACACATTTACCAATGCTTTGTCAGTTGAACTCTAAAATATCTGAAAAGATTTATTGTGAGCCAAATACAAGTGACCATGGCCCGTGACACAGCCCTCAGGAGGTCCTGAGAACACATGCCCAAGGTGATCGGAGCACAGCTTGGTTTTATACATTTTAAAGAGGCATGAGACATCAGTCAAATACATTTAAGAAATATATTGGTTTGGTACAGAAAGGTGGGATAACTCAAAGCCAGGTGGTGGTGGTGGGCTTCTAAGCTACAGGTGAATTTAAATATTTTCTGATTGACACTTAGTTGAGTTTGTCTAAAGACCTGGGATTGATAGAAAGGGAATGTTTAGGTTAAGATAAAGAGTGGGGAGACCAAAGTTCTTTTGAAGTCTTAGAGTGGCTGCTGCCCTTAGAGACAATAGATAACAAGTGTTTCCTGTTCAGATCCTAATCTCTTTAGGTTTGGGAGAGTCTGGAAGAAAAAAATACAGTTACGTTAATAGAGATTCTTTACAGATGCAGATTTTCCCCCACAAAGAACAGCTTTGTAGGGCCATTTTAAAATATGGCAAAGAAACATGTTTTGGGGAAAATAATTTAATTTTCTTCTTTGTCTTGCAGTATCATGCCAGAGTCAGGTTGGAAAATAAGTCATGATATATAGGGTTAAATAAAACCTATCTGATGAGAATTTATGGTTTGTAAGGGATGACTCCCCAGACCCCTTTGATAGGAATTTGGGCAAGATAAAAAAATCAGAGTTCAGTCCTCAGCTTTCTATTTGCAAGGTATATATTTAGTGCCGGCTGTTCAAAGATGATATCCACAATACTCTTGAGTCTCTTACAGTTTGTACTCTATAACTGGGAGTGTGTTTGTATTAGTCCAGTTTCTTGTTTACTTTCTCAGTTGTTGTCTACATTGCGGTGAGTAGAAGTTGATAAAATGTTCCTTAGGTTAATGTGTGTGTGTTTGTGTGTGTCTGTACACATACACTGATGTATTTTAGGTTTGCCATGGTGCTGGAGTTCCTAATTGTAGAGTTGCTTGTTTGTTTAAAAAGGTGTTACATGTAAGTGGTGTGTAACAAATTCCCTATCAACTCTATTTCAAAGCCGTGATGGTAAACATTCAAGGACAGACAAGACTGTGTATATTCAGGGGGACTCAGGCTTTTATAGACCTTTATGTGACATTTATTGGACGGTGTCAGCCATTCTGTTATCTCAATTATTTTCATGATGACTACTTAAGATAGTTTTTATTACCTACTTAAATGTGAATGTTTTTTCTCACAATTTACATGTATTATTATAATCACTTATGGATAAATTAGTAGGAGAACTCCAGGGCTTCTAAAATGTTAAACCACCTCTTCTAACCCAGTGCTTGTGAAGTTCTGCTGCTTGTAAGCATTTCCTTGGGAACTTTTAAAAATCCAGTGCCAAGGCTGTACCCCAGACCAGTGAAATCAGAATCTCATGGGGTGGGACCTGGTGATTCCAGTGTATTGCCGCATTTGAGAATTAGAACTTAACAATTAGTGTTCTTAACCAGAATTATTTATTTTTTTCCCAGTCATTTTCTTGTGACTCACTGCTAAATGGGAATACTGGTAATGCAGAAGATTTTTCTTGAGTTCAGGACTTGTAGGGGATGCTTAGAAATATGAAATAGAAAAAAAAAATAAGTGGGCTGTAGCTTTGTAGTATATATTTTTGAACTCTTTTGCTAGCTGTACTGTACTTCTTGGTATTAATGGTAATGATTTTAAATTCATGCATGCCATTCTAACCTAAGAATGACCTCAGCTTTCCAAGATAGACAAGCCTTGAGTGACTTACATGTGGGGTAAGGTCAGGGGTGTAAGATAGGAATGGCATATCTTTAGCTTAGCTAACCCTTTCTGGGAAATTATCGTCTGTTTGCTCTTTTCTTAGCAGTTACGTGGTAACACATATACCACATAACTGCTAAGAAAAGAAAAATCTAGATAGTGGTTAATACTAAAATTATATTTGACAGTATAATTTATTTTGTGATCTAATAATAGATTTACTATCCTTATTTGTATTTAGTTTAAGCAAATAGTAGTTAATTTGTTTTAACACTTGTTATCTGATAGCAGAAGAAGCCTGTGGAGCTTCAATTTGGCCGTGGATAATACTTGTGAATGTACTAGACAGATTGACTTAGTGTTGTTTTTGCACTGAGAAGAAAATAATCTTGTCGGGTTTGGTTTTATGTCCATGTCCTATAGAGAAATTGAGATGCTTTGGATCACCTGGTATTAATTCTGTACATCTTCACAGGCAGCTTGGGCATTTTCTTAAGACAAAAAAGAAAGAAAAATGGTGACAAAAGTAGTAGAATTGATTCTACTAGTTTTTGAATTGTGGATTCTATATTTATGAATTTGCCTACTTGACAAAATTTATTTGTAACCTCCACATCAATATGCCTGGCACTTCCATGATCAGTACGACACCTCCAACACACCTGACGTGGTTCCCAGCAAAAGTCAACAAGGCAGCACTTGGCCTTTTGGTTTTAAACGTTCTCATACCATAAACTTAATTGTTCTGCAGCCTATTTGGTGCCATATTTTTTTATATTTTTGTGCTACTTTGGGTGGTTTTACAGTTTAAAATGGCCCTCAGTGCTGGAAAAAAAAAGTTTAATTAGAAATCTTGGCTGGACACAGTGGCTCACGCCTGTAATCCCAGCACTTTGGGAGGCCGAGGTGGATCACCTGAGGTCAGGAGTTTGAGACCAGCCTGCCCAACATGGCAAAACCCCATCTCTAACTAAAAAATTAGCCAGGTGGGTTGGCGGGTGCCTGTAATCCCAGCTACTCAGGAGGCTGAGGTAGGAGAATCGCTTGAACCCAGGAGGCGGAGGTTGCCATGAGCCAAGATTGTGCCGCTGCACTCCAGCCTGGGCGACAAGAGCAAAACTCTGTCTCAAAAAAAAAAAAAAAAAAAATTCTCCCAAGAAAGACACTTCATTAGTATAGCCCTGTGGCTTGGGGGACAGCGCAGATACTAACCTCAGTATAGCCGAGATCTGCACTGAAAAACAAAACTATTTTAATTTTATTTTCCACCCCACTCTATTATCTGGTACCTTTTATAGGTTTCACTGGGATCGATTCTGAATATGAAAAGCCAGAGGCCCCTGAATTGGTGCTGAAAACAGACTCCTGTGATGTGAATGACTGTGTCCAGCAAGTTGTGGAACTTCTACAGGAACGGGTAAGAGAATATGAAAGAAGGAATCATCAGAGAAAAATTGTATCTCTCTCATAAACTTCCCCTCCAAAAAAAATGATGGTGTTAATATTGAGTAACATTTGTATTTTAAATGCTTCGAAATGCCGACAGTGTTCAGTGTCTGTATATCAGTGTGTGAGGTATTGTGGGGAGCACTGTGAATGTACAGTATATGAAATATCCCCCTTAGTGTAAACCTCAGTAGTCTTAGGAGTCAAACAGTCTTATATTTTACCACAGAAAAATACCTAACAGAGAAAATCCAGTCATGATTATTCAGTCCTGTAACTTGATAGTATGTTTTTCAATTTGAGATATACAAGGTAGTTAACTTTTCTTAGGCATTTAGAGCACCCACATTTTTCTTGTGATAGCATGATGATCTCCTCATGGGTGGATTTTAGAGAGGGATCTGTGGAGGATGTAAGTTTCCAGGACATAAGGACCATTCCCTGGTGCCTGGGCATCTATATGGAGGCTTGAAGAGGCTTGATGTTATTTATCCAAGGTACTTAGGCCGCTAACAAGTGCAGAGTTCCTTCAGACTTTAGTCTGGGTTTTTAAAAGTTTTCTTTCCCTTTTGCTTCCTCCATACTACCCTCAACCCCCTTTCCCTACTTCACTGGAGGGTCACATAGTCCACTGCAGTTAGAGAGAATCTGGCCTCTGTGTGGTTGGACGTCTTGCATCCGTGGTTACCCTGTCCCCTTGTCATGCATTCTCCCCACTTTGCTGTTCATTCCTGACCTAGGGATGCACAGAAAATGAGGCATCATCTTTCCTCATTCTGCCCTAACTGTGGGTTTTGGAGTCCAAACCCCCTCTTAATCTACAAAATCCTGTAATAAACCCCTTTCATCTAGTGTATGTTACTGGATATATTAGACATACAACTTAAAAAAAATTTCTTTGTCTGAATATATTATAAATGTTTAGCCTTTGAGTTTTTCCACATTATAAAATATCTGCCAGGTAGTTAACCTGGGACTTTCCTTCCTAATTTATTTATTTTATCCAAATATTGTAGCTGAATAAATAGAAATAATGTAAACTGGTACTGCTCTGATGCTTTTCTTTGTATTTACTGATCAGATATCATTATCTGCAGGTCAGTGAGATATCCCACGAGGTTTTATGCTTCATTGTCTCTGCCTCCTAGGTTTCTTTTTAACTGACTTCTGCCCTCTTGTTCTAATCCTATTGCTCTACTTCCAGCTTCCTTTTCATCTATCCAAAGCTGCCTCAGCATCCATTCTTTCATCATCCATCATCAACCACACGTTGATTAAAAGCCCGCCATTGTCGTTATGGTCCTAGGTGCCAGTAATGCAAAGATTTATCATCTGTGCCTCCATCCTTGAGGAATTTACATCATAGGTGATAGAAACAGACATGAAAATGTTTAACTCCTAGGAAGTATGTTGGAAATCATGATTTCATTTGCATCCATGGCATACTGAGAGGCACAGGGGAATGAATTTGGAAAGGATTTATACTAGTCTTTCTCATCTGTTTGTTCATTTTTAGAAGATACTTTTACTGAGTGTAGAATTCTGCATTGACAGGTTTTTTTTTTTCCTTTAGTTCTTTAGAGATGTTCCATTTTTTTTTTTAATTTGCTTTACTTCTGATGAGAATTCTAATGTAATTCTTTTCTTTGTTACTCTATGTGATTTTTTTCTTCCTGTCTGAATTTAAGATTTTCTGTTACTCCTTGGTTTTTAGTAGGCTTAATATCATGTGTCTAGGTCTTCTAGTAGATTTAGATCTTTTTTCTTCCTGTTTAAAAATCTCTGATCTTCTTGGGTAGATGTTTGTTGTTGTTGTTTTTTCCATTAGTTTTTGAAAACTCTTGGCCATTATTATGTTAAATGTTTCTTTTGCCTTTTTCACTTTTCTCCTGGAACTCTAGTTACACATATGTTAAATAATATATTGTCCCATAGTTTTAAGATGCTCTGTTTTTTTCATCTCTTTTCTGTTAACATTTTAGCTTTGATAATTTTTAATCACTTATATTTAAGTTTGCTGATTCCTTAGCTGTATCTAATATATTGATATGCTCATAAAGGAATTTAACTCTGATAATCATTAAAAAACAATTTTGTCATTATTTGGCTTTTTTTTTTTTATAGTATTTCTCAGTTGAAATTCTGCATCTCTCTATGCATTCTGTCTACTTTCATTCTTTTTTTTTTTTTTTTTTTTAGTAGAGATGGGGTTTCTCCATTTGGTCAGGCTGCTCTGAAACTCCTGACTTCAGATGATCTGTCTGCCTTGGCCTCCCACATTGTTGGGATTACAGGTGTGAGCCACTGTGCCTGGCCTCCAAAATTTTTTTTAAGAAAGTACTCAGGTGTGGTGGCACATCCCAGCTACTCAGGAGGCTGAGGTAGGAGGATCTCTTGAGCCCAGGAGTTTGAGACCGCAGAGAGCTGTGATTGCGCCACTGCCCTCCAGCCTGAATGACAGAGTGAGACCCTGTCTCAAATAAAAAAATAATAAAACAAAATACGTTAATAAAAGTAAAATAAAGAGGTGAGATGATTTGTGTTCACAGTTCTTCATAGTTTGGTTCCATGCTGCATATTTTCTTATTTGTTGTCCTTATGAAGTCCACCACGGTACTTTCTTTCCTTGGTGCTATGGGTTGTATTATATCTAGTCTTAGTTAATGCCTTCCTTCTAATTTATTTGTATCTAATTAATAATTATGCTATTTTATATAGATACTAATATATTGTAATAGATACTATTTTATGTAGATCCTCCTTTTATAGAGATATTAATCTGTATTATGCCTGATAGACAATCTGATGACTGGATAGTTTCATTCAAGGAAATTATCCTTGAAAAAGAAGGGTAGATAAGAAATTAACATTTGCTCAGTCCTTATTGTAAGGGGGATATATATATATATGTATGGTATGTTGTCTTTTAAAATAACTTGTTCTGTTTATTTCAATTTGAGGGAAAGTGGCCTTTTTACGTAGTTTAGCTTCCAACTATCTCTCACCTGAATTACTGTGGTAGTTTTCCAAGTGGTCTTTGTGCTAAGTTCTTTTCATATGTTGTTTCATTTTATTTATACCATAAACTTTTGAAGTATTTCAGAGAAATGAAGAAAGTTGTTCATGAACGTGTTGGATTCTGCACCTACAATTTCAGTCATTTTGTTATACCTCTGGCTTTTACTTTCAGGAGTGTTCTCATTACACTTTGGATGTAGTTAAATCTACATCCAGAAAGGAACTCTGGTTATGTTCATTTAAGACAGAAATTTTCTTTTGAAAAACTGTTTATTTTTATCTTAAAAGTGGGTGGTGACAAAAGAAGAAATGCAAATGCCTCCTTAATTTGATTGCTTTCTTTTGGCATCACCCTGCTTTTAAATATTTGTTACATGCTTTTCTGAATAAATGACTTCACTTTCCAATGAAAGCGTGAATATTTCCGTTGTACTTATTTGATCTTTTTAGTTAATTTAATAGTGTTGTATGTGGTAAGCACTTTTGTGAACACTGGGGATGTGGCAGTGAATTAAGCAATAAACATTCCTAACTCAGGGACCTTAATTTTTGGTCTTCACTGCTGTCATTTTGTTTATAGTGTATAGAATGACCATATATAGATTCATTTATTTTTCTTCTTTTATGCTATGATGTAGAAATTAAAAGTACAATTGAAGGAAGAAATACACATATACACACAACTATATCTGGCATTTATTTTCTTTTGATGTTTTTTTCCCTCAAAGTTGAATCCCAGTGGGCATTAGGGCACATGGAGAAACCAGTGAATACCTGACATTCAGCTCAAAGTTCATCCTTAGTGATGCCAGTTGTGCATTTGCCCACTGTACTTCATTGGAAAGTGACTCACTATAATGTGTACGTTTCATACCAAACTCCCTCTATCCAGGGGTCGCAAATTCAGTTCATTCAACTTCATTGTTATCACAAAGACGTTTGTTAGGTTTTCCAAAGGTAGGCTATGGGAGGACACATAGTACAGTCTAAGTATAGATGGGGAGGTGAAAGGGATGAATATATCAAGTGCATGTTGTTATAAAGCAAATAATAATAACCAAATCTATATAGCTCTAGGGTGTGTGTTTGGAGTGGGGAGGTGAAGGTTAGGGGTCCTACATTAACCAGCGTTATGTACTATTACATTGCATTTTGTAAAGGAAGATGTAAATGTGTGTGCTGAAAGAGAATGCCATGGGCAGTGTATTAGTCAGGGCTCTCTAGAGGGACAGAACTAATGGAATAGATATATACATATACATATACATATACATATATATATATAAAGGGGAATTTATTTAATCTTAACTCACATGATCACAAGGTCCCACAGTAGGTCATCTGCAGGCTGAAGAGCAAGGAGAACCAGTCTTGAGTTCAGACCTGAAGAACTTGGAGTCTGATGTTTGAGGGCAGGAAGCATCCAGCATGGGAGAAAGATGTAGGCTGGGAGGTAGGCCAGTCTCTCTTTTTACATTTTCCTGCCTGCTTATATTCTAGCTGTGCTGGTAGCTGATTAGATGGTGCCCACCCAGATTAAGAATGGGTCTACCTATCCTAGCCCACTGACTCAAATGTTAATCTCCTTTGGCAACACCTCACAGACATACCAGGATCAATACTTTGTATCTTTCCATCCGACCAAGTTGACACACAGTATTAACCATCACAGGTAGAGATGGAGACCATCAGCAGGAACTCATCAGCTGAACTCTTACTATGTATTAGGCCCTGTGTTAGGTACTGCAATAGCATTATTGCATCTAGTTTGCATTGAAACTGAGAAGTAGTTAAAATTGTCATAATTTTGCTGTTGAGGAAACAGATTACGTAGGTGAAGTTATTCATCCAGATAGTTAGGGAGAGTGAGGTTTGCACACAGTTCCGATTGATTCTGCAGTCTACACACTCATGTTTCTACTACACTGCCTTTAATAGTATCTAGACTCATTCCATTTCTAGTTTATTTCTGAAATACCAATCTTTTCTCTGACTCTCTTTCACATTCCTTGATGAGTAGTTCCACACCTGTAGTTGGGATTAAGAAATGGGAGAGGCATGGGCATTTTGTTGACCTTAGAAAGATTAATATTTCTCGAATACTTTTAAAGTACTTGAGCAGATCAGAGACAACACTATCTGGGTTGGAAAGAATGTTTATTATTTCAAGAAATAAATTGCTCATACTTCTACCCACCTAGTGTGAAATGTTTCTTCTATGTAGGCGAAATAAGAAAAGTGTTTGTAGGTCATCTTATTTATCTTGAAATAAGGCACATTTTGCCTAATGAATTATGATTTATGTAATTCTTAAAACCTGGAATGTATCTCAAAATAATAAAAGCTATTTACAACAAACCCACAGCCAACATCATACTGAACGGGCAAAAACTAGAAGCATTCCCTTTAAAAACTGGCACTAGACAAGGATGCTCTCTCTCACCACTCTTATTCAATATAGTATTGGAAGTTCTAGCCAGAGCAATTAGGCAAGAAAAAGAAATAAAGGGCATTCAAATAGGAAAGGAAGAAATCAGATTGTCCCTATTTGCAGATGATATGATCATGTATTTAGAAGACTCCATTGTCTCAGCCCAAAATCTCCTTAAGCTGATAAGCAACTTCGGCAAAGTCTCAGGATATGAAAATCAATGTGCAGAAATCACAAGCATTCCTATTCACCACCAGCAGACAAACAGAGAGCCAAATCAAGAATGAACTCCCATATACAATTGCTACAAAGAGAATAAAATATCTAGGAATACAACTAACAAAGGATGTAAAAGTTCTCTTCAAGGAGAACTACAAACCACTGACCAAGGAAATAAGAGAGGACACAAACATTTCCACACAAGGTGTAAAAACGTTCCATGCTCATGGTTAGGAAGAATCAATATTGTGAAAATGGCCATACTGCTCAAAGTAATTTATAGATTCAATTCTATCTCCATCAAGCTACCATTGACCTTCTTCACAGAACTGGAAAGAACCACTTTAAACTTCATACGGAACCAAAGGAGAGCCTGCATAGCCAAGACAATCCTAAACAAAAACAACAAAGCCAGAGGTATCACGCTACCTGACTTCAAACTATACTACAAGGATACAGTAATCAAAACAGCATGGTACTGGTACCAAAACAGATATATAGACCAATGGAATAGAACAGAGGCCTTGGAAGTAATGCCACACATCTACACCCATCTGATCTTTGACAAAACCAGACAAAAGCAATGGGGAAAGGATTCCCTGTTTAATAAATGGTGTTGGGAGTACTGGCTAGCCATATGCAGAAAGCTGAAACTGGACCTCTTCTATACACCTTATACAAAAATTAACTCCAGATGAATTAAAGATTTAAACATAAGAACTAACACCATAAAAACCCTAGAAGAAAACCAAGGCAATACCATTTAGGACATAGGCACAGGCAGGGACTTCATGACTAAAACACCAAAAACAATGGCAACAAAAGCCAAAATAAACAAGTGGGATCTAATTAAAGTCCAGAGCTCTGCACAGCAAAAGAAACAATCATTAGAGTGAACCGGCAACCAACAGAATGGGAAAACATTTTTGCAATCTACCCATCTGACAAAGGGCTAATATCCAGAATCTACAGAGAACTAAAGCAGATTTACAAGAAAAAAACAAACCCATTCAAAAGTGGGTGAAGGATATGAACAGAGACTTTTCAAAAGAAGACATATATGCGGCCAACAAACATATGAAATAATGTTCATCATCATTGGTCATAAGAGCAATGCAAATCAAAACCACATTGAGATACCACCTCACGCCAGTTAGAATGGTGATCATTAAAAAATCTGGAAACAACAGATGCTGGAGAGGACGTGGAGAAAAAGGAACACTTGTACCCCCGTTGGTGGGAGTGTATATTAGTTCAACCATTATGGAAGACAGTGTGGCAATTCCTCAAGAATCTAGAAATAGAAATTCCATTTGACCCAGCAAACCCATTACTGGGTATACATCCAGAGGATTGTAAATTGTTCTATTATAAAGACACATGTATGTGTTTGTTCGTTGTGTCGTTGTTTACCATAGCAAAGACCTGGAACCAATTCAGATGCCCATGGATGATAAACTTGACAAAGAAAATGTGGCACATATACACCATGGAATACTATGCAGCCATAAAAAACGACGAGTTTGTGTCCTTTGTAGAGGCATGGATGAATCTAGAAACCATCATTCTCAGCAAACTGACAGAAGAACAGAAAACCAAATACCCCATATTTTAACTCATAGGCGGGCAATCAACAGTGAGAAATGGGCACAGGGAAGAGAACAACACTCACAGGGCTAGATGTGGGGATGGAGGGGAGGGGAGGATGGGGAGGGGTAACACTGGGGGAAATGCCTGATGTAGGCAATGTGGCAGGGGATGGAGACAGCAAACCACCATGGCATGTATGTAGCTATGCAACAGTCCTGCAGGATGCAGGATGTGCACATGTACCCCAGAGTCCAAATATAATTAAAAAAAAAAAAACACCCTAAATCTAAGTGGCAAAGTGTTATACTAGATATAATGACAACTCTATTCCTAAAATAAGCTAAGTAAATTTTATCCCTCTTCAAGCTTAGTTTTGTAAGACTTTTGAAGATTTTTTTTTTTCTCAACCAGTTTCTTGTTTAATCTCTCATATCATCTGGTGTCCAGTGATTCAATTCAATTTTGACCCTATCTACCTGGAGTTAGCCCAGACCTCACAAGTTAAGGGCTCACTCCTATACCATACCCTGTTTTAGACACCAGCCCAAATGGGGTGCCCAGGCTACCTACTTTCTTGCCTGGCTTATTATAAATCCAGGGTTTCCCACCTCCGTACCCTTTCCCCACACCAGGTTTGATCATTAGCTAGGACAAATCACTGAAGCCAGGGAAGTACTTTATTTACTTTCTTACAGACTCAGGAATAGCCAAATGGAAGACATGTGCAGGGAAGGGGTGGCAGAGCTTCCATGCTTTCTCCATGAGCTTCAGCCTCCCCCCAACTCCCTAGTACCTCCTTGTACTTACCAACCTGGAGGCTCTCAGAACCCCAACATTCAGAGGTTTTTATGTAGGCTTTACATCACACATTTGATAATATCATTGGCCATTGGTGATTGAGCTCAATCTCTCTAATGCCTTTCTGCTCCCCAGAGGTCAGGGGAGAAGAGTGAGGCTGAAAGTTTCAACCCTGTGATGGTGACTTGGACTTTCTGGTCTCAGCCCCCATCGTGAAGCTGTACCGGCGCCCTTCAGCCAAGAGTCATCTCA
The DNA here is from genome assembly GCF_009761245.1 of Sapajus apella. Lineage (NCBI taxonomy): Eukaryota > Metazoa > Chordata > Mammalia > Primates > Cebidae > Sapajus > Sapajus apella. The sequence goes on from NW_022437027.1 coordinate 4,868,352, forward strand.
GCACTCTAAAGACACGTTGATCACTTAGGGGATTTGAAGGGTTTTAGGAGCTCTGTGCCAAAAACCGAAGACAGAGAGCAAACACCATATATATTTCCCATTGTATGCAACTTTTTATTAGAGGGAAGAAAGTACTATGGTCTGGGACTTTCCAGAGAATGAAGGTGTTTGAAAAGCCTGTATCCATGGAAATAATAGTGCTAAGTAGTGTTTGCTTTTATCTGTTGTGCTGTATTCCTTTGGAGAGACTCTTCTGTAGTGAATTGTACCTGGAATTGTTTAATGGTCTTCAGTAAGATACAGTATTTATTTCATTGCCCAAGAAAAATGTTTTTAGTATGCTGTACAATGGGGTGTTTTAGGATGATGGGTCCTTTGGTTACCGTGGGTACTTTACATAAACTTAAGTATTCTCTGTCATTTCTGGAGTGCCTTCTCTTTCACTCTGGCTGTGTAATGTAATCCAGGGTTAGGTAAAGTAGTTATTCATACAAAGATTGCATTTCTCAGTGTTTTCTCCCAACATCTTCATTTTATTTGTTTGGTATGTATTTAGGAAAATAGAAGACACTAACAAATCAGGGTTTTTTTTTTATTTTCCTAGACCCTAAATTGGTCACTAGATGGCCTGCTAGTATTGCATTTTAACTTGACTTGTTATGACATAAGGAAGTAGACTTCTTGCTGCTGGTTTTAATCTAAAGTGATATTTTAAATACTGTTTTAAAATCTACCAGGAACTCTAGATTCACTAGTGCTATAAATTATTTAAAGGTTTGTCTTTTTACAAAATGGTGGTTTAGTGTTCTAAATGGGTTTTATGCTGCACATAAAAGCCAGACTTTGCAGCTCAGTTTTAAACTGTTGCCAGAATGTCGTTTGGTGCTCATGCTTTGGATGCATGTAGTTAGATAATAGAAATTTAATAGTTACATAAAAATATGAATGTGCCCTGGTGTTCAAATCTGTTGAGCAGCTTTGGCTCAAGAAAAAAATGCAGAAAGTATTTAAAGGAAAACTTAAAATGTGGAATCACTGTATTAACATGTTCAGAGTTCTTTAGGAAGATTAAAATGAGAAGCGAGAGCTACCACTTCCATGTAGTGCATGTTGTTTGCCCTTCCTGCCAGTTTCCAGGTAAAAACAAAAACAGTTGTCTGTTTATAGATACAACATATGTTAGATCTTAGACTGTCAAAGTCAAACAAAAAAAGTTCTGGGTACCCAGTGTTAAGTTTTAAAATTAATACTTACAGATTTATAGTATCTCTAGACTTGCAGGTTACAGAATTCACCTCTCATTAATAGTAGAGTGTGAGTTGTTCACTGATCTTCTGCTCAGAGGTATTCCTATAACCCCTCTGAGCCCCTTTACCCTTTAGTGCAGGGTGACTGGAGCCTTTCAGATTGGTGGTGAGGTATCCAGGTATGTGAAGACTTTCTCCTGGCCTTGCTTGGGATCTATTTTTGTTTTAAAGGACATTTTCTGAAATAAAGGGTTTTATATGTACAAATCGAAGAAGAGCATGCTGTTTTTAATAGCTGTGTCTGTGGAAATCCTAATGAATCCCAAATAAAGTGGATAGCTCATGTGGCAGCACCTTCAACTTTCTGTTGTCCAGATATCTTGTCTCACTTTGAGGTGGTTTTGCTCCTTTCAGATGTCTAATAGTGATTTTGGAAACTGAGATTTGTCACTGGAATATGCTAGAAGCTGGCAGCATCTGCATGTTTAAGATTCTTTTTGTATTCCTGATAGAGACTGAGTCCTTTTGTCTTTACACATAGAATCTGTGTATAATTCATTTCCACAGACTGAGCAGATGCTCCAAGTTCCCCTTGATTCATGCTATTTTTGCATTAATTCCCAAAACGTTCACCCTACGTATCTTTATTTGAAGAGGACAAACAGTAGCAACCTCTTGAATGTTTATTTTGGCATTGGTTAGGTATCAGAAGAATTTTGTACTGAAGTTGTGAGGCTAAAATCCATTTAAAAATATTGTAGGGTGTGAATTTTGAAAAGGGAAGAATATCATGAAATGCTTCTAATGAAAATGTTACTTTGACTCAAAAACAAAATATGAAAAAATTTCCCTTCTTGAAAAGAAAGTAGCTATAGCCTTTGATAATACATGTAAAGTAGCACATTAATAAAAATTTATGCTCAATTACGAATACCTTTATTAGTGTGTAAAACATTTCAGTAATTTGATGGGGCTCATAGTATAGATATTGTCCTCTTCACATTCAAACTAGTTACCTTGGAGACAGATTTGATCACAAATTATTTGTATAGTTTTTTTTTTTTTTGACTTGGGGATATTTTGGAAGGAAATGGCAGACATCATCTATAGAAACATTCATTAGTGCACAGTTCTTATTTGGAACATCTCTTCAGAGGAAGCCTCTGCTTCCTGCGTGCACCCTTGGTGTTTTGGGGGCTCCAGGGTGGAGGGAAGAGAACAGCCCCAGCCTTGTTCCTGGAGCATTGCGGTGGACTGTGCTCACTGCTGCTGGTCTTCAGTCTTTGTGAGCTGAACTAGTGATGCTGGTTTAGGGAACCAGTGATGCTGGTTTAGGAAACCGGCTAAACATACCTTGTAGCCAGTAAAACTAGAAGATGTGTCTGCTGCATGCTTGCTTCTGCCTCTCTAGGATTTTGGCAATTTTCAGCAGTAAACATGGGGGAGAGTAGTCAAGCCCCATCACAACATATGAAAAGGTATCCCATTCCTACGATATGTTTCAGAGATAGCAAAGAAAGCTTTATACTGTATAGAGTTTTTCTTATAATTGAAGTTGAGAATGAGATTCTTTCTTCTCTGGAGTCCTTTGTCATTTGTTCCCAGACTGCATATCCTGCTAAGGGGTCCACAGCAGTGGAAATAGAGGTTCTTGATTTATTCACAATTGCAGGGTTCAGAACAGTAGGTTGAAAATTGCTTACTTGTCTGTGATAGAACTATTTAGGCCTGACTGAAATGTTGAATATCTTTTCTTTTTGTCTAGAACCTTATCAATGCGTTGAAAGATCACATGATGGCTAGAAACTTGGGAATTATGTTCAATAAAATCATGAAAATAAGAAAAATTTGACAAAATAATGCCTTAGTTTTCAGTACTTCTCAACTGTATGACCTTGGAAGATATAGCCTAATTTCTAGGACTTCAGTTCACTCATCTGTGAAATGGGAAATAAAAAAAGTGCCTGCCTCAGGATTTTACAGAGGGTTCTGTGAGTTGATATATGCATAGTGCTTAAACAGTTCCTGGCATGTAGCAAGCATACTGTAATTATTGAGTATTCTTTATGCGTTAAGTCCATTGAAAGGCAATATTGCAAGGATTTGGGTCAAGTTGTTGACTTTTCTTGGGCCTTGATTTCCTCTGTAAAGAGGGGATAGCAGTAGTTTCTTCTGCTTTCATAAGCAGGACGGGGTGAAAATTAATGAATTAAAATTCACAGGAAGCCCTTATAACAATGTGTGGTGTTGTAGTCAGTTCTCACTAATGTTACCCTCCACTGTTCAGGTACTTTAAGTCACTAAATTGTCACAACAGCCTTGTAACATATATGTGTGTATCTTTCTGTGTGTGTGTTTTTTTAAAACTACTGGGGAGACACGTTGTAAGATGCTTAAGGTTGCACTGTTAGAATTGGAACTCAGATCTTAATATAAAAAGTCTTTGCCCCCTTAGTTCACATTCGTAGTGAAAAGAACATTGGAAATAACTGACCTATATACAGACCCCTGTTGCTTTTTGTATCTCGTTAGTTTTGAAGATGTTATGCTCCTAAAATTTTGTGATTATGTAAATATTTAATTTTAAGTGTCGTGAAACTATATCATACTCTTCTTGATACAGTTTTTCCTTATTGTATCTCGTTGGTTTTGAAGATGTTGCTTTTTGTATCTCATTGGTTTTGAAGATGTTATGCCCCTAAAATTTTGTGATTATGTAAATATTTAAGTGTCATGTGAAACTATATCATACTCTTCTTGATACAGTTTTTCCTTTTTGTATCTCGTTGGTTTTGAAGATGTTGCTTTTTGTATCTCATTGGTTTTGAAGATGTTATGCCCCTAAAATTTTGTGATTATGTACATATTTAAAGTGTCTTGTGAACCTGTATCATACTCTTCCTCACAAAAGTCCTAATGAATGCCTGACTTCTTATGTAACTTCAGTTACATTTAGTGTTTTTTTCTGCCTAGTATAGAGGATTTCAATACTTTGCAGCTGCACAGAATCTGTATGCCTCAAGGCATTTTTGGAGGCTTTAGATATCCAAGAAGCTAATTGAACATATAGATTGTCTTGGGTAGTTCACTTATTGCACATCATATTTTCCTTCTAGGAAAAATTGACTCTGAATTTTTATTTTCTGCTTGATGAAGTAATAGGCTTTGTACAGACTGCTGAACTATCATTTGTTCTGTGTTGTGCCTATAGATGGAGGCCAGATCAAAGGGAAGATAGAAGAATGACAATGATAACCATATCTGGGATACGGGGTGAATCGTTTTTCTCATTCCCAAATTCTCTCTATGCTATTTTATAATTTAAAATAAATATGTTAAAAATAATTCCTGGAGTTGGAAGACAAACTATGTCTCATGCTCAATTTAAGAGGATTCTCCTCCCAGTATACAATTAAGTATTATGTATAAACTATGTATATTTGCTTGTCACTGCTTTGAACTCCTTGGCAAAATTGAAGACATAGCCTCTTTAGTGTGGGTTCTTTAGAAATAATCTGCCCCATTAGTGCATGGTTCTGTAATTCATAGTTGTATCTACAAAGAGAACATGGAAGCAGCTGGTGGAGCTTTCTTCCTTCACCATTGTTTTTTAATGCCTTCATGTATTATTTACCCCCAGTAAATGCAACAGATAGCTTTCGGCTATGGGTGCCTGCTGGAAGTTTAATTGCAGAAGATTTGGAAGGTATATGAAGTGTCCCATGCTGTGCCGGGTTTGTGGTTCACACACTTTTCTGCTTTCGTCCGGTGAGCAGTGAGACCCTAGAGGGACAAGGGGCCACCAGAAAGGGCTGTTCATGTCTCAACACCAGGAGCAGCACAGCTGGCTGAATTTGCTATTGTAGCTAATGGTGTTTATTTCTTTTCTGTCTTTTGATTTCAACATTTCTTTTTCTTCATGTTTACTCTTCTTGTTTTTTAATTATTAGAAAGGTCAGAGACTTTGAATTTACCAGTAGGAGGAGCCTGATTTCGGCACATATTTAGTCATTGCTGAATTGTCTCTTGTTCCATCTTTGAGAAACTGAGTGTGTCAGAAAAGTAGGAAAAATGTAAGATAATAGTTCTTTCTAGATTTTCAGAACCCATAGTTGCTGATTGAGTGGTGGCACCTAGGTCGTTCATGAAGTCATCTGGCTTTAATTGACATACCTGCCTTTTTTTCCCTGCTGAATATGTCATGTAAGACCAAATAAAAATTGAAGTTTCTTTCTAAAGTACATCTATTCCTCAGGAAACATAGTGGAGCATGACCTTAAAAATACAGTTCTTTCATCTCAAATTACATTTTTTGTTGTTTTTTATTTAAAAAAAAAAAACAGACTTTTTTTTAACAGAACTTTGAGGTTCACAGCAAAAGTGATGTCATGTAGTTGGAATGATACAGTCTGTACCTTTTTCAGATTGGCTGCTTTCACTTAGCACTTCTCACTTAAGGTTCTTCCATGTTTTCATGGAGCTCGTTTCTTCTTAGAGTTGACTAATATTGCATTGTCTGGATGTTCTACAGTTTGTTCACCTACTAAAGATATGTTGTTTCTGTCAATTTTTGGCAATTCTGAATAGACCTCCTATGAACACCTTGTGCAGGTTTTTGAGTGGAGGTACGTTTTCACCTCATTTGGGTGAATATTAAGGAGTAAATTGCTGCTAAGAGTGTGTTTAGTTTTGTAACAAACTGGCGAGATGTTTTCCAAAGTGTTCGTACCATTATGCATCCCCGCCAGCTATGAATGAGAATTCCTGTTGCTCCACATCCATGGCAACGTTAGATGTTGTCACTGTTTTGGATTTTGGCTATTGTGATAGGTATGTTGTGCTATCTTATTTTGATTTGCCATTTCCTAATGACATATGATGTTGAACATCTTTTCGTATGCTTATTTGTAATCTGTATATCTTCTTTGGTGAGGTGTCTATTTAAGTCTTTTGCCCATTTTTAAAATTGGGTTGTTCATTTTCTTATTGATGAGTTTTAATTTTGTATATTTTTGGTTAACAGTCCTTTATCTAAAGGTACACCTTTTGAATATATTTTTGTCCCAGTCTGTGGCTTATCTTCTCATTCTTTTTTTCGGAATAACAAAGTGTTGCTTGGGCACGTCTATGAAAAGCCCTCTGTCAGTGCCAGTTTTGCATAGTTGTAGAGGTTACCTGACAGATTTGGCTTAAACAAAAAATTAAAGTGATTAAACACATTTAGTAATTATTCTTAGGGATATGTCAAGTGTTGTGAACAAGCCTTGTAAAGATCTCCTGATGAGCAGTATGTAAATGGTTATGTTGTTATCACAAATATGTACTTGTAGTATAAATGGAAAAAAACACTATCCCAGTGTTTTATAGATGAGTACTTGGAGCTTGGATCAAAATTCCAGGCTGCATTTCATGTGGGATCGGAAAGTTCTGACTTTCAAACCACAGTGGTGGAAGTAAAGCTGACACTCTAGACTATCATGTTGCATGGGAAAAAGGTGGCTTTTGTGACAGTGGTGATAAAGGTGTATATGAAAGCTGGAATAAAATGGTTTCATGATATGATAAAGATAATAAGGATGATGCTTCACCTGGGTTTTGTTTGCTTGTTTCCACATTCTTTTTGTTGTTACCTCTTATTTGAGGTCACCTCTCATTTGTAGTTGCCTGATTTTGACATATGTCATGTATTTTAGGAATTTATTCTTTCCCAGCAGATACTGGGACATTGTGCTTAATTATTTCTTGTATGCGAGATACTGTCTGCTTAAGAGTATTGATTGATTGAGGGGAACATAGCACTCACAGCCTTCTTTTATGCTACTTTTTGGTTTCATTTTGAGAGATTTTCTTCATTAAGATATGCTTTGGTGAACTCTATTAAACATTTAAATTGTATTCCTGTTGTTATATAGGATATTGTACCTGTGGATGCATCTTATGAAGTAAAAGAACTGTATGTGCCAGAAAATAAACTTCATTTGGCAAAAACAGATGCAGAAACATTACCAGCACTGAAAATTAATAAAGTAAGTTTTTTGTTGCTTTTCACAGCAAGTGATACAGCCTTATACACAGTAGTCAGTTTGTTAAATTTGTAACTTATAGCAGTATTTAAGGCTGGGGTGGTATTAGTTGAGGGGCAAGGGTGTGGTATATATCACAATTTTTAAGGATGAGGAATGTGTTTAATTTGCACACCCATATTCCTAAATTACCATGGCTTTGATTTGCTTTGAGTAATATTATTTATTTTGAACTATCAAAGAACAGATAAGTATGAGATCTTTAGGCTTATCAGAAGGAATGGGTTCTAAAGGGTTAAGAAATATTAGTCCATAGTAATTAAGTAGACATTTCTCTCTTCAGACATGCTTTCTAATCTCTTGCCAAAACTTGACTCTCTCTGTCTAATATTGTTAGGAATAATTTCATTGTGTATCTTAGCTCTTGATGGTATTACTAGATGTCTATACCAACACAACTGCTTAGTTAAGTTAGAAATCATGAGAATAGAAACTATAATTTATCATTTTCAAATCTTAGAGAATTTTAAGTTGTATCATTTATGTGTACTTTTAAAAAAGGGAGATTAAGAAGTAAGTATTTGGACCAGAAGTTAGATTTCCCATCCTTTCTTTTAACATAGTAAAAATCCAAAACACTCAGGGAAGTGCCACATCTGAAAGTAAGGAGAAAGGAAAACAAAACAAAACTTCTAGGCTTGGAGAAAGATGCTTTAAGTAGTTACCGAAATCCCTGATGGGAGTAAATTACATTGATGCACTTTGTATGTGTGATTGGGTCTCTGAGCAGAAGCCAAGACATGCCAGGGAGTGACAGGGAGGGTGAACTACAGAGCAGAGCAGCTCAAGAAGTGAACTGTTGCAAAAGAACAACTGAATTTGTCACTTACAGGCTGCATGGATTGAATATACACAGACAAAGGCAGAGAGAAGAAGAATGGAATGAATGACTGTGAATCTACATGTCAGGTTTTGGAATCCAGAAAGACAGTAGCTTTTTCTAAATAGGACGTTTTTTCAATTCATTGGTTCTCAAATTTGTTCAATTGGCAGAGCACCTGAAAGGCACACATTCTTTGCACCTCCTTGCATGTCCTATTTCTAAGTACAGTAGCAGTGGGGTTAGGACTTCAATATAGGAATTTTGAGAGGACACAGACATTCAGTCCCTAACAGATACCATCTAGAATTGAATTCCAGTAGAGACAAGTAGTAGCCACCATCAGAGGTTTTGGGAAACAAAATTTCTCCATGAATACAATTTTATTTCCTGTGCATCAAAGCAGGAGAATTCTTTACCAGTGTTCGATTTTGCAGTGGAACACATTGGCAAACATACTCTGGGAATAAGTAGTAGGCTGCGTTACTGTGCACCACTCGGCCAGGTGCTTTATCTTTCTCATTGGAGAGTCACTGCTGTATGCCTAGTTACAAAATGAGTATATCCAGCTTAATCATATGTACATTGTTCATCGGTCCTTTATGGTTCTGATGGGATATGCTAGAAATCTCAAAGTTCAAGAAATCATAGTCTTTGTAAAATGAAGAGTACTCTGTCATGGGTAAGAGACTTTTCTCTGAAAATATTTTTATTTAAAGTTTTTTTTTGTTTCTCTCTCTCTCTCTTTTTGAGATGGCGTCTTACTGTGTTGCCCATACTGGAGTGCAATGGCTTCCTTTTTTTTTTTTCCAACAGGACCACAAAAGAGAAAGTACTTATTTCTATACACATTTTTTTTTGGAATACAGTGCTTTATGGTCATTCTTTTGTGAGTCAGTTAATGGGCCAAGGCTCTTATTTATTGTATGTCAAGTGACCTCAGGCAATATTTTTCTTTTGAAGTTTAAATGGTCTTAGCTGGCTAGTGGGGTGGTTCCTGTGTCTTTCCAACAAGATTTTGTTAATCTTGGAAAGATTCTTTGTTTCCTGGCTCAAAAAGATGTTCTAGGATCACCTTGTACCTTCTAGCCCTATAATTGGACTCAACCTTTCTTCTAACCAGGCCTAGTTTTTTTTGGAGACCATAAGCTGGGTACATGGGTACACTGTAAAGGTACCAAACTCTCAAATAAAATGCAACTTTACAGATAAAGGTAAAGTCTTCTCTGTTCTATGAAATGTTTATGCAATCATTTTAAGTTTCCCTGATGATTTATGAAGGATAACCATCTTTTCAGTACGTTTATTGGTCATTTGAGTTTCCTTATCTCCCAATGATGACTTCTTCGTCGTCGTCTTTTTTTTTTGAGACAGGATCTCACTCTGCTGCCCAGGCTGGAATGCAGTGGCATGATCTCAGCTTATTGCAGCCTCTGCCTCCTAGGCTCAAGCAATTCTCATGCCTCAGCCTCCCAAGTAGCTGGACTACAGGCATACACCACCACACCTGGCTAATTTTTTGTATTTTTAATAGAGACTGGGCTTCACCATGTTGGCCAGCCTGGTCTCGAACTTCTGACATCAGGTGATGGATGTATATTGCCTGCTTTGGCCTCCAAAGTGCTGGGGTTATAGGCAGGAACCGCCACATCTGGCTGTAAAGTTTCTCTTGGTTAAGGACAGTGGTTATAAATATGTTAGGTCATCACTGTTAGCAATTTCTGGGAACATTTTAGAAACACAGATTCGTGGGCCCTACAGCAAACTGACTGAATCAGGAACTCAGGGAGTGAAGCAGTTGTCATTTTAGCAAGCTTTCCAGGGATTTGAGGTAAAGTTGGGGAACCACTAGTTTAGGAGAGGCTATTCTTATCAGAAATACTTGGAGACCTAATGTTATTTAAATTTAATAGGAGAAGGGAATATTTACCTAGTGCCCTTATTCTTTGTTAGTTTGGTATAATGTGTAATCATCCTTACACTCTTTGTTTTCATTGCTTTCAAAATTAAGTTAATAAAGATCACTGCTTTTGCTCATTATACATGCAATAGAAAATTTTGCTTTACTTTCAAATTTACTAGGTGGATATGCAGTGGGTGCAGGTTTTGGCAGAAGGCTGGGCAACCCCACTGAACGGCTTTATGAGAGAGAGGGAGTACTTGCAGTGCCTTCATTTTGATTGTCTTCTGGATGGTAAGACATTCACATTCAAAGTTATGTTGTATACGGAAGAGACATTTCATAGTTGCAGAGATTTGCCACTGTTTACAAAAAGTAGTAGGATAACATCTTAATAGAGGTAGATTATAAGACTGTTATATCCGTACTGAATATTTAAGTGAATCATGAGATGTTATTTTCATTTTTCCCTTTCCTGACTCTTACTTATTGCAGAGAGAGAGGGAAAATCTGGGGATTAGGGCTGAGGATGGATTGTAAAACATATAATTTTTCTGTGCTATTTCTGCCTGATAACTGTGGAAAGCTGCTTCCCAGGCTTAACCAGCTGGTATAGGCTTAAACAGCTGATTCTTTCTTATTAAACATTTCCTTTTACTTAAGCTATTCTATACCAAAATTTTGTACCCAAAGACAGTTTGATTATTTTAATTTTTGCTTTTTTTAAAAAACTTCTGAGGTCATTGCTTATTCTCCCTGACCTTTGTTCTGTCTCTCGATTTTCTGTGCCAGTTACCAGTGGAATACTGTCACTGGGCCCATAGCCTTTTATTATTTGAAGAGAGTCCCCTGAAGTGAAAGGTGGATGTAAATAAAGCCTGTTGAGTAATCCAAACTGTGTGCTTCATGTTCCTTTGTGCTCTGCAGGAGGTGTCATTAACTTGTCAGTACCTATAGTTCTGACTGCTACTCATGAAGATAAAGAGAGGCTGGACGGCTGCACAGCAATTGCCCTGATATATGAGGGCCGCCGTGTGGCCATTCTTCGCAATCCAGAATTTTATGAGCATAGGAAAGAGGAGCGCTGTGCCAGACAGTGGGGAACAACATGCAAGAACCACCCCTACATCAAGGTGCTGAAGAAACCTCGCTATCTTGTCTTGCCAGTGATGTTTGTGCTGAAATGTGGGCATTTTCTGTGTATTGACTTTTCATTGGAATTGTTAATATTTTGCAGAGTAGAGATTGGACCTTAGATTAGTGTGTTGAGCATATGCCCTTGTCATTTTGGTCCAAGTAAATATTTATTCAACAATCACATTTTAAATATCTATTGTATACATGGCACTGAGCCAGGTGCTGGTGCTGGGAATGCAGGGCAAGGGACACCACTGGCATAGTATTTCAGCTCTTGGAGTATGCAGTCTGGTTATGTGCTTAGGCGTGTCCTTATGAACATGTGAGGTCAGGGGGCTAAGAGAGCTTTCAACAGCATGATTTGATGTGAAAGCAGTGAAATATAATTTCTCCTCAGTGTTCCTCATTTATTTTATATATTGTATGTGGAATGTTATTGAAGTCAAATTTCTGTCAGTTGTTAGGTGTGGTAAGGTAGACTGAGAAAGAAGCTGGGCACATTGTTGGCCCATAAGCCAAAGCCGCATGGGGAAAAGGAGGGCTGGAGCTGCCTTTTGAAGATGGACAGGTCCTGGAGGGTCATGGCTCCTTCTTTCAAATGCAAGGAAAGAAATTAGTAAAATTGTAAGGAATTTGAGGTGGTGTGGAGATTGGAAGGCATGAATTTGTATCTAACTCAATGATCATTAATTCTTCAAAAGGTTAGGATTGGAGAAAATAGAGTATGGGGTGACCCATGGCTACAAATTGTTCTGTAAATCAATATACAATGGTAATGAAAAGAATATTTTTGTTACTTGAAAAAGTATAACTATTCACATTGGTTTTATTTGCCTTTTATATGTAAAGATAGTTATTTTACAAGTTTTTTGGGAAATTATAAAATCTATTTATAGCATCTCTAATGTCAATTTAATTGATAAGTCAGATTACCTCATTTAAGATGAGAGTGACTTACAACAACTGTATTTAGATTATATGAGAGAAATGTTTTTACTTATTTCAATCTCAGTTTCTATTAGAAAAAATTTTTTTCTTCCTACTAGATGGTTATGGAACAAGGAGATTGGCTGATTGGAGGAGATCTTCAAGTCTTGGACCGAGTTTATTGGAATGATGGTCTTGATCAGTATCGTCTTACTCCTACTGAGCTAAAGCAGAAATTTAAAGATATGAATGCTGGTAAGACATGAACTTATTTACCTAATATAGGTCTGCTTGGAGAGAAAGTTCTAGAAGATTTTTTTCCAGTGCTTACTAAAATGTGACACAATGATGAGTACAGGTAAATACAGCAGTGGAATATGTAAAGAAAGGTAGTCAATCAAAACTAGGCTGTGTAGTTTCATTTTATTGGTATAATTTGATCTGACATTATTTTGAATACTCTGGAAGCAGGATGCTAATACAAAATTTACCTGTTGTTAATTGTAAAACTCACGTGTTAAAGCTTAATGGAACTATAGAACATTGTTTGAATAATTCACTTATATAAATTTGCTTTATATCAGAATGTTTTATATGACATATATATATATATATATATGAATGTCATATCTCAGAATGTTTTACTTGACACTTGTATATTGGAAGTACACAGTATATATTTGGTGATGTATTATAGCAAATAATAATACATGATCATTGTATCATACCGTTGTGCTAATGATACATGACTGTGAGTTAAACAATAGAGAAATTTGTGTAAAGCAAAAACTACAAGAAACACTGTGCACAGAATGCTTCTCAAAACAATTCATCAGACTGTCTTTAGGTACAAATTTTTGGTATAGAATTATGGAAGTAAAAGAAACTTTAACAAGGAAAAATCAGCTTGTTAAGCCTAACATCACCAAATATATATTGAGCACTTCCAAAATATGAATGTCATTATCACAGCAAATCATGGAACAACAGAATTTTATCATGTTCACGTCATTTAAAAATGTTTGTGAATCTTTATATGCCAGTACGCCAAGTGCTGAGGAACCATAGATAAATACTTTAGAAGCTTATGGTATAGAAGAGAGAGACATTAAACAATAACAGAAAAAAGTTGTTTGGAAGCAGAATAGAGAAGCTACAGATGCTGTTCTTTATAATACTGTTTTCTATATTATAAAGCTTTCCAGGACAGGATTTTTATATCAGACATCGTGCTATTGGGTCTTTTACGCAGAGGTGGGTAAATGATATGCTTACCTTGGTGCTTTCACGCTCTTCCTGTACCTGCAAATTCAAGGTTCCATATCAGGGAACAGGATTCACTATAGATTTTGGGGGGCTTTTGTAAGATCTGAAAAATTTGAAGCATCCTGCAATTGTGATCCTAATTAATTCCTACCCACTGCAGAGATGGTTCAGCCCTAAACACTGGTGCTGCTCTCTTTCATATTTTCTGTGTAGAAATCAGGTGGATATGACTGAGAATGGGCAGGTGAATATGGTTGCCTTTTTGGGATGTATAGCTGGCCACCAACCCCTGTTTGTGGACCAGAAGCCCTTGTTCCAAGCAACTGCAGAACATCTGGGAAAGAGCAGGCATTTCGTTTCTATTTGTGTTAGTCTCTGTGAACTCCAGAATGCTTCTGGTGGGCATTCAGAGTTCTGTGTTCAGACTCTGCCTCACTGCCTAGCAGTTGTATGTTTGTGGGGAAATTACTTTTCTCTCTAAGGCTCATGGACAATTGGAGAGGATATTGATGGTACCTAAAGCGTAACATTTTATTTTAAAAGTGAAATGAGATAAGATGCTTAAGGTACTTTAAACTGTATTGGCATGTAGTAAGAGATTAAGCTGCTGATATGGTTTGAGTGTGCCCTCCCAAATCCCATCTTGAATTGTAGTTCCCATATTTCCCACATGTCATGGGAGGGACCCACTGGGAGGCAATAGAATCATGGGGATGGTTTCCCCCATGCTATTCTTGTGATAGTAAGTTCTCATCAGATCTGATAGTTTTATAAGGGGCTTCCCCTTTTGCTTGGTTCTCATTCTCTCTTTTGCTGCCATGTGAAGAAGAACGTGTTTGTTTTCTTCCCCTTCCACCATGATTTTAAGTTTCCTGAGGCATCTCAGCTGTGTGGAACTATGAGTCAATTGAACCTATTTTCCTTGCAAATTACCCAATCTCAGATATTTCTTCATACCCAGTGAGATGAAATCAGCATGGTAATGTCTTATTACTCTATGTTTAATGATAAGCAGCTTGGTAATACAAATGTCTTAATTTTTGTTGTGTGAACTGAAGCTAGACTATTTATGTGAAGGTTAAAGCAAGAATATCTGTTTATGCCTAAGCTCTTTTTTTCTGAAATTTGCAGTGTTATGAACTTAATAAAATGGATGAAGAACTGGAGGCCTCAGATGGGCCACCCACTCTTCAGTGCTCCATAGTTCCTACCTAGTCTGTTTCATTCATTCACATTTCTTTCTTGGCTCCTTTAGGGTTTTTGAGTGTTGGGGGTCCCCTTTTCCCCTTTTGTACTTTACTCCTGAATTTGAAGCAAATATTTAGCTTAAACTACTTATACAAAAACTTCTTTGAGTGCTGTACTTGGTGCTGCCTATATAACAGCTCATTTCTCTTCTGTTTTGCTGACATATTTTAGGCCCAATATACAGGAATGAATAATGATTGATATAAGTCAATAATGATGCCCTTTCTTTGTTGTCAGTGTGTGATTTAAGAGTCTGTGCGTTAAGTCATTTCTGGCCATTGAGATGTAAGGGGGAGAGGGTTTTCAGGAAAGATGTTTTTTTTCTGATAGTTTGGTTTATGCCAAACAAATTCTCTTTTTTTCCACCCTTCTCTTTCTTCCCATTTTTGATGCTGGCATGTGAGGACACAGTGTTTGGTGTTCCTGCAGCCATTTTGTATTCATGAAAATTCCAAATATGCTAACTTTTGTCCTTACACTATGAGTTTCTCATCCAACCATGCAGTCATTTATCTCCAGATTTCTTATTCAAAGAGATTACATATATTCAAATTATTTAAGGTACTTCTAGTTGGATTTTCTGTTATTTGCAACCGGAAGCATTTGGTAGTTTATTATAAGCACACTTCCCTTTTTTTTGCTGGTGAACAGAAACATGTTTAATGGAGGACTTGCTGAGACCATGTTATTTAATTTTTTGCCAAAATTTTGAACTCATATCTGGAACTGATGTTAGTAGATTAATTGTTGGCACTGTTGAAAGGGTCTTATCAAGGAATTATCATTCATTCATAATTAGGGACTTTCATATTACATCTGTTTTGCATTCTTCTTTGTGAGCCAAACATTTTAAGTCATTTAGAGAATTTGTTACGTAATGAATGATTGCAACTTTGTTTAAAGTAGCTGAGAGCCAGTTATTAGCCTTACATCAAACAACAAAAATTGGAGTATTATTCTATTTGTCCATTTTTATACTGAGGCAAATAAGCAACAGACTGAGGAGTTGACTTTGTAGTTCTTGTTCACTCTTTGAGAAAGCCAATAACAAGTCAGTTCTGATTTGTTCAGGAGAGAGAAAGCAGGGAATTAATTTATTTTCTTAATCTAGGATTTCTCTTCTTACCTCTTCCTCTTTCTCCTCCCCTCATCTTCGAAGTACTTTGATTGCCCCATGCGGGGTATTGTCCCGTGCATGGCATTATCAGTTTGGCTGTTCTTAAGACCATTCTGTAGCTGGAAGGATTGGGAAGCCTTTAATACCCACATCAGTGATTGCAAGGTGATACATTTCCAGATGGCAAGTTCTTGCATTACTGATGATTGACCAATATCCTGGAGGGGAGGAATGCGTTTCACCTAAGCCAAGTAAGAGCCTATTAGTGTTTATTGAACACAAAATATTGGTGTCCTACTGATTGCAAAGGGAAGAGCTGACATAATTTATTTCAGACTAGTATGTGGTAGTACAGTGTTGAATGAATCTGAAAAAACTATGTAGAGTTGCTGAATTACAAACTACATTTTAAGTGAGTAAATGGAGACATCGGAAGGATGTTTTAGGTAAAGTTGGGGGAGGTACGTGAGAAAGCTGAGGCAGAAGCAGATCTTGTTTGGCTCTGAAGTTGATAGTGGATTGATCAGTGACAGCAAGCCAGAGATGTTGTGAGCTGAGAGTGGGTGAGGGGGAGCCTTTGTTAGTCAGGTCCCAGCAGGAAGCAGAAGGCACACTCCGATGAGGCTTTGAGCATAATTTAACGAAGCGAGTATTTAAAAAAGGGTGGTCAGGGTTAAGGGAACCTACAAGAAATTGCTGAGGTGTCCAGTGACTAGTGGCATTGGGTAGCATCAGCCAGTCCCAAAGAGGTGAGAGCAGGAAGCAGTGTTTCTGCAGCCAGGTGGGAGCTGCAGCTGTGGGAGGGCTTCTGGGTAGAAGCTGGTTGCTGGCACAGCTAGAATGAGTGCTGAGGCAGATGCTAGTGGGGGCAAGAGCTCCCACAAAACTTTTCTCCCTCCATCCCCTAGGTGCCTGCTAATGCCTCCCACCCTCGAGGCAGGAGGACAACAGCCCCTTCTAGGGGAAGCCCTGAGGGACCCCTCCGTTCCCTGCCCCAGGACATCAGAGAATAGATGGTAAGGTGAATGGCAAATAAGCGACATAGAACCCAGTTGGCACAAAGCTTTATAGTCAACATCTTACTTTAATCTGGAAACATTTTTAGTCCTGAGAATAGAAAACAGTTCGTTGCTGCCATACTTTAGAGTATGAGAGTACCAGTTTGTGAAAAATTCTAGTATCTTTATATTCGCTCAAGTGGCCCATCTCTGTCTTATTCCATTATTTCTCCCCCCTCGCTTAAGCAGCTTGAATAAAAGAAAGACTGGTAGTTTATGATAATCCCAAGGGAGGAGGGGAGAACAGATTGCTTTGTTCTTCCAGGTCCTTTCACAAAAACTCCCATAAAAGCAAACATTGAACACACAACTCTTAGCAACCCTAGAACCATTGTCTTGTTTAGCTACTACACTGATTTAGGAAAAATCAGAAATGTCTGTTCTTGGAGCTTTGGGTAGAGAGGCAGATAGAAACCTTGGGTGGGATGGCAAGAAAGGAATTACTAATGACTGCTCTGTGTAAGAGTCTTACAGTGAAGTTAGGAGGAAAGAAGCAGGAAGACGTTGTCATTCCCTGTTCAGTGGTTGCAGTGGATACTGGGCTCTGGCTGTGGGCTGGAATGCGAAGCACAGTTCTGGAAGTCTGAGGAAGGTTGACTAGGATTTAGGAGCACAGTCCTGCTCATCACCTCATTTATTTATTTGCTGAGCTGCAGTTTTCTTTGGATGCTCAGCTTGGAAAGAGTAGAGTTTGGGTGGCTCTGCACTGTGCATGACAGTCCTTGCTGGCCACATCACTAGATGAAGTGGCCTGTGGCTTGTCCTACATGTGTCCAGGGAATGCTGATATTTTCATTGCCTTTCCTGTCACACATGTATGCTCAGGAAAACCTTCTTCACTTTCTTTTTCCTATTCTACTTTCCTATTCTACTGCTGGAAGGAAAGGGATCAGACTTCACTTGTTTCTGTAGTGCACTGACTCCTGGACTAGACGACAGGGAATCCAGAGGAAAGGGAGAGAACTTGCTCTAGCGGGAAGTTTCTTCACATAGATGTGCAGGACAGGAGAAGAAATAGGCTTTGGGGGCCAGACCCAAATTTGACTTGAGATGTAACAGTAATAGCAAAGGTAGAAGAATTGAGGAAAGAGGCAGGTAATGAGCAACGTGTATTGAAATGGCTTTTGTAATGTGTCTGTCTGATGAACTGGAAGGCAGGACTTACAGATGTGGCTAAGAGAAGCCATCTGTTCCTATGCAGTAATTGAACCCTGGTGCGGGGGTAAGCCTCCTGAATGAGCCTGTAAAGAAGGAATTTCATAGGGCCCAGCAGTAAGCCTTGTGGCTCCAAGAGGACCACAAGATGTCAGAAACAGGTGGTTAGACCAGAATGGCCAAGTGGAATACAAATGTCATATGTTTGCTAATAGCTGTGGAAAAATCTATGCAACAAAGAGAAAAACTTGACAGAGAGGTCGGTGCCTGTCTTTGCTGTTGTCAGAGTGTGTCTTTATTCACCAGTGTGTTGATTGTGGTCTGTCAGATAGATGAGCCTTCTTCAGATGTCTCCATTATTCATTGAGAACTTCTTTCTTAATGATACAAAAACATGTTCCAGCTCATGTTGTACTTTCCTGCCCCAGCTATAAAGGCTGCCATTCGCCAAGGAGCTCTAATTGATATAAGTGGGGAATGGTATTTAGAAATGAAAATTTGGGCTTTTGTTTTGCCCCTTGCCACTGGGTAGTCACTGTTTATAGGACCAATGTTTATAGGACTTTTTTTGTGGTCCCACACACAAAAAAAGTGGACAAAACTAAGAGATGTGCACATATATATACACACATACATATATACACGCATGTGTACATGTACACTTAAATTTGTATGTATTCTTGTATCTGTTTATATAGCTTAAAATCATGACATCACACTGATATTTTCATCCAATACCTTGTAGTCTATTCTAGCCACTCTCCTTTCTGTATGTATGCTTGCCTTCTTCTACAGTGAGAACCCTGGCTCTCGTTATTCTCGATATATTGACTTACTGGCTCTACTTTACTGTATGTAAACAGTCTCCCAGTCCAACAGGCTGTCTTCTGGGCTTTGGCTCTCCTGACCTCAATCTCCAGTTATTCTCCTTGGCCCTGGTGCTGCAGACTTGTGCTGGGCCAGAAACCCCCACCTCCTCCCAGTGCAGTGATTCACTTCAGCCCAGGTGTAGGATTCATTAGTGCTTAGCAAGTGTTATGTTGTGGTTTAAGCTGTTTGAAGAATGGGCAGGGTAAAGTGAGAGGATGAGAGGTGAGAGAACTGAGTGATGAGATTTAGGCCAGAATCAGAGTGGGCCGATTAACATCAGGCAGTAATCCTCTGAATTAAAGAATACTGATACTCCTATGAAGGAATATTAATTCCTCTGTGTTCAGGAGATAGTCTTCATCTGTCTTTTTAGCTATAATATAATACAGTCAGGAAGTAAAATTGATTCTTGATCTTGTGGGAGGGGAATTCTGTAGTTCTAGTGGTCAAAAGGGATATTTTGGGATCTTTTATGTCCATATGTAAAACAAAATTTGAAGTACATTCAGAAGGATAGAAAAATGTTAGGTCTGTTTCTCTCCTTCCATCCCAAAGCAAAATAATTTTAAGTGCTTGTATATTAAGACTTTTCTGTTCTGTGTACCAATGTCATATCAGCTATTTCCTTTGTGAAAATGAGCCCTGTTCTGTTCATGTGTAAAAGTAACTTGAGGACTTCCAAGAATAATGATCATGCTATAAATCTTGGATTTTATAGGATGTGGCAAAACAGAAAAAAATCTCAGTTAAGTAGGATGCCACAGTCTTCCTGTGATACCTTTTGTTATGATGATAGAAGAGGGTCAGAATTGAAAATAGATTAAGATGTACTGTTTGGCTTACAGATTGTTGAGAGAGGCTGTTTCTCTGTCTGAGTCGAGCTTGGATCAGCATGGCATCGTGCTTTGTCAGGTATTGTGAGGGCAGCAAAATACAGAGCTCCTTTAACTGGATTAGAAAGGTCTCCTAGCAAGCACCATGTAGGAATGAAGCCAGGGTTGTAAGCAGGAGATAGGGAGTTAACCAGTTTCATCTGTCTAGTAGTTTTCATTGTTTTAAGGGATATTGTTGTTGCTAAATTATAATCCAAAATTCCAACCTTGGATCATTAAACAAAATATGGTTCTAGTGAAGCAAAGTAATCGTTGTAAGTGAGCATATTTGGACAGTAAGTAAATTTTTCATACTACAAATATCTGTCTCTACCTTTCTGTTTCCCTTAATAAAGCATTATCTTAGGTCCTTTGGAGGGATTGATTTGGTGAGTAACTGAGGTACAGACCCAAAATATGTATCTGTGGTAAGCAGATGATCCTGGATGTTAGGACCAGAAAGTCTGATGATTGCTCTCATTTCCCATGAATGCACGAAAGTAATTCTTATAAATCCATGACTGTAATATTGCATATCCTCAGATAAGTATGATTTACTTAATATTGTACAGTAGAAGTATAGGTCATGTTATCTGAGAGTAAATGGTCAAAGCAGTACATGCTTTTTCTTTCTTTTTTTTTTTAAACCAGTTTTCTGATTTCTGAGTAGGCATATGTTTGCTTAATCCTAAGTATCAAGTTTTGAGAAAAATTGCTTATCCTTTGGAAGGTAATCTGTTAGAAACATGCTGTTCCTAACTCTGGAAATTCTCTTTTCAGATGCTGTATTTGCATTTCAATTACGCAACCCAGTGCACAATGGACATGCCCTGTTAATGCAGGATACCCATAAGCAACTTCTAGAGAGGGGCTACCGGCGCCCCGTCCTCCTCCTCCACCCTCTGGGTGGCTGGACAAAGGATGACGATGTTCCTTTGATGTGGCGTATGAAGCAGCATGCTGCAGTTTTGGAGGAAGGAGTCCTGAATCCTGAGACGACTGTGGTGGCCATCTTCCCATCTCCCATGATGTATGCCGGACCGACTGAGGTAGACAGCTTGTAAGATTTTCACTGCGGCAGTGTTAAAGCCACTCTTACTAACACAGCTAGTGTCACCATCCGATTGCTTTTTCTCTGCTGTGTAGACCTGTTCCAAACATTTAGCATACACGACATCGTCTTCTGCTCGTTAGGGATGTTCCCTGGATGTTAGGAGCAGCCTTGAGAAAGGAAGGGTGGGGAGAGGTTTCACTTGCTGTTGTGGGTCTTGGTCTCATTTTGAAGGAGGGGTTGTTCTCTGCAGACAGGGCTGGGTGTGGTTGGAAGGTATGCCACAAGCTCCTCTTGTAACTGCTAGCCACATTGCAGACTCAACTCCAACAACATTGATCTTGTCCCAGTTCCAGAGTTCTAGGTCCTTGTTAAAGAGGGGAGCTGGGCAAACCCTATTTGTTTAGATTCTTCTTTGTGTCCTTGTGTTTTCAGAGATAGGCACATTCCTTTCCTGTAGGTATAGGGTAGGCACCTCTGGAATAAGTGTCTTATGACCTACTTCAGGGGAAGATCCACTAGGTTTTATGTCTGCCTCAGGGGAATGTTAGAGTGGCTTGCTTTCTTCTGTTGTTTTCTCAAATGCCAAGGTGGCATATTCTGGGGGAGTGTGTCCTGAACCCTATCAGTCTGCACGTTGCAGCAAGTCCTTCCCTGGCCTCAGATTCAACTCTGCTCACCACCCGGAAGAGCCTGGTCTAGTGGAAATAATATAAGACTGTTGTCGAGGAGTTCAGACACAGTTCTGGGCCGGGGTTGCCACCAGCTGGTTTGTAATCTCAGGTTAAACTTCTGGAGACTTCTCTAGACTGTGTTCAAAGTGCACAGTAAGTGGTTATAAGGATTAATCCTTATAATACTAAGAGGGTAGGTACTATTGCTATTCACAATTCACAGATGAGGAGCTTGAAGTAGGGAGGTTAAACTATATTCAGGATCACGTAGTAGTAGTAAATGGTAGAGATAAAAATCTCAACCTAAGTAATCTGTCTCCAGAGCTTTGTATTATAATTTCACATAATTTTTAATATTATATAACATTAAAATATTTTTAAAAATATGTAGCCACATCTTTTTTGAAAAGACTAGAAATAACTTCTTATAATATCCTATAAGAGTTCCACAGCAGTGAGTTAGGATGGCCCTGGCAACGTTCGTTAGAGGTGGAATCTCCAAATAAACAAACTTATTTTTTTTTAAATCAGAGTCTAGAGTTGTGGATTGTGATATTCTTTGTATAATACATATTCTTAATCTTTGTATTCTTACATTACCTGACTCATGGTATTGGTAATATCTGCCCCATGTTTCTGTTGTTGAGAGGAGCAAATCGGATCAATGTAAATCATTTAACACATTGCCTGGCTTATGACAATATGTGGTAATTAATGTAATTGGCTGCCTTTAAAAAACCACTTTGCTGCAAATTCTCAGCATTTCTAGGATTCCAGCCCCACATCAAAGAACTATCTGTATTTCAAGGCTGCTTCTTAAGTCTATGAAGTCCTAGAGTTTTGAGGATGGCAGGGAGCCTGGGATAACCTACCACCCAACAGGCTTCATGTCAGAGCATGTGTCCTAGGCCTGATTTGGGATATCCTTTGGTGTTTAATAACATGTAAAACTACTAATATAAAGAAATGTAAAATACCTATTTTATGAGTGCCTATGCATGTGTCACTCACTGAATAGCTGCTTTGCATGCATTAGGTTACTCCACAACTTGGTGAGGAAGGTTTTATTCTAGTTTTACCAGTGAGGTTACTGAAGCTCAGAGAGGCTAAGTGACTTAACTGTAGTCTGTCAAAGAAGACCAGAGCTGTACAGTGGTTAAAGTAATAAAAACAGAATTTTATTCATGGAATACTGCAACAGGAGAATAAAGACTTCAGTATAGAATTGGGCTCAACTCTGAATACAGCATGGACAGGTAGAGATTCATAGCCAAGGACAGGGTGGAGGTAAGTGGATGGGAAATTACTGAGAGGAAACATTGGAAGTAGGGGATTCTGGGATAAACGAGATTCTTGCTGAAGGCAGGCCAGGATGATCAGATACCTGGGAGGTGGGTGGAAGATAAGGAATTTGATCAGATAATGACGGTGAGCAGATGCTGAAAATAGAGGATTCTCAATAAACAAACATAGCAAGATTTTTGCTACCGTTGGGCAATGCAGGCCTGATAAGGATGGACACTGAAGGTCAAGACTTAGAGTGCTCAGAGGAGCCTGACTAGTGTTAGGTCAAGGAGAGACACAGAACTGGGACTCAAACTTGGGCCTGTCTGTTGTTTTTCCTTCTAGGGCTCCTTGCTGCCAAGAAGCCTCAAAGTCGCTTTGTGCTTTCGCATTTGGAGGGAAGGCCAAGAAGTTAGTTGTTCTGGGTTCCTGCAGAGCTCCTGGGTTTTCTAGGGAGACTAAGAGGCACATTAAAGCTGTGTCTGCCTCTACATCTCTGACTGGAGTGAATTGTGAGTGTAAGAGATGTGGTTGTTTTCAGGAAGGCCCAGCCCTGATGCCTGAGCAAAAGGCGGTTTTTAACTTCTGAACTTGTGAAGAATATGCTTTAGAAATTCTAGTAAACATCTTAATATTTCAGACCATGAAGTGTTTTAATTCTTTTGGCCTGGCAGTATTTAGGCTGTTGGATTGAGTTGCTTAGGAAAAGTATCTCTTTTTCTCGAGGGCCTAACTTGTGTGTTTGACTTATTTGGCTTATTTGCAGCCATAAGTGAAGAATTTTTTGTAATAAAAAAAACACCCTCATTTTTGTAGCATTTCCAGTGACATCAGGAAAAAGTCTGTCAGTAATGCTTATTTGCCAACTAATAATAATAAAATGAAAACAATGACTCTTCCTTTAATCGTTTTCTGTAGGTCATTTAGAAGGTATTGGTACCAGATTTGTTTCCTTAGCACAAGTGCTTTTCAGAACCATGAGCAGCTGTTAAGCCTATTTGGTTATCAACAGGATGTTCCTGATTTTCCAGTCTGTAGAGATTTTATGGCTTGCTTCCTAAATTCCATTTCAGGAATGGAGGAGGCGAGAATGTAGAGGGAGTGTTAACTTTCTAATGCTAAAATGGTGTTGTAGATACACACTTTGTCTTTGTGAGATGTTAATTGACTGTATGGGAAATTGTATTTGTCTCACCTCACTGCATAGTACGTCCATTTTTGTAAAGGATAAATAATGCTTTCTAAGACCTGGGACATGAAAGTGTCAAAGGTAAGATGTATTTGAGAATGTGGATATGTGCTACTAACAGCTATATCCTGGGCTTATAAAATTTTAATGAGGATTATCAGTTGAATTTAGGGGAAAATGCAGTTGGAGTTAGAGATTATCCTTTGCCATGAAAGTTACTCATGCATTGTTAAATAACTCTATAAAAGAAATGGATTCTGTGTAAGCGAGCGGATGCCCTTCACCAGGGGCAGTAGAACACACTCTGACATGGATGCCAGTGTGCTTGTTTAAGTAGGCTGTGCTTTACACCAGTATCTGCAGCAGGGAGTACGGTGTCTGTTAGGATATACACTTGTTCTTCCCTCTACACACGTCCAATAGCTCTAGCAACTGATGTTACTTCTTGAGATCTGTGTCTAATTATACAAGCTGTAGACACCTAACTTTTATTTGTACCTTTGACTATCTTTGGGAGTCTTTGACAATTTTGTCTTCTCATTTATCTTGTTCCAAAGTTTCTTGAGTAGTATGACACAATCACAATTTCGTATCAAAATTTTTAGAATTATGTATTAATTCCCCTGATGGATCTGGGATGGCACCCCCATGTTAAAGCACATTAATATTCCTGTAGCAAAGTGAGTGATTTTTCTCACAAATATCAGCAAAAAGACCAATTGAAATTTCCTTGGTTTTGACCAGGTTTTGCTACAAAGTGAGTTACAAAACTGGGTTTTTAGATTTCAGAATTTTGAATAAGCAGTTGTGGGCTTGTGTCACAAATATATTTAGAGTGTATTGATTTAATTCGAAAGTAATTTTGGGGATCCCTGTAGGCTATTTTATAGTTTTAGCTTATATTTGTCTTGAGAACTGAACTTATTTCATTAGGAAACACCAGATTTTGCAGGTGATAGATTGCTTTTCATAGGGAAAAAGATATCATTTTTTTCTCTCGATAGATTTTCAGCTCAGAATTCGTTCTTGCTTGTTTCTTACTAAAGCTGCATCAAACTCAGATATTGTCTGTTAGTCTGATTTTTCAGGTTTTCCTGATTTCCCAGCTAGATAATCTATTCAGTTTCTTCCCTAAACGTCCTTGACACAGTGTCAGTAGCTTAGGATGAATAGGAATGTGTGGGTTTTGGGGTTGCACAGATCCAGGTCCAAAGAGTTGGTCCTTCAGTAGTTCATTTTGCAGCTAGGATATGTTATTTGAATTGTCCAAGTCCCTGTTTTCTTATTTGTAAAACCGGAATAATAACTATCTTATTGATTTGCTATAAACATTAAATATGTATAAAACATTTTGTACAGTGACTGGCATATTAGGAAGAGCTTGGTAATTGTTACCTATTTTAATTTCTTCTCACCCTAGTGAAGGACCTCATGAAATAGTTTCCAGTACCTTATCATCATGGTTGCATTCCTCTGTTTTCTTAAAATAATAATCAGTGGGAGGGCAGAGAGCCTTTTGAGAGCCCCTAGGTTTGGGAGGCAAGAAGGGGAGGTGGATGCTGAGCCTTGCCACGCTTGCTGTCTCCACTCTGAGCCCCCACTCTAGGAGGGCTGATACTGTTCTTAACCTGACTGGGGGGTCTGAGCTCAGCCAGGACAAGGTCACTTCCAAGAATAAAATTAGTTTGGTTGCTGATTGTTCTGAAAAAATACAGTTCTTACATTTGAGGTATATCTTTTTGGAGATTGAAACATTATCCTTAAAGGTAAAGGAAATTTTGGGGAAATTCTGTATGTCTTTGTATTGGGCCTCATATACAAAATGAAGAATTCAGATTCCATCACCTAGACTCCCTTTCAGCTCTTAAAATTGTATAACAACAGTTTTTGTAAGGTATATTTAATTCTCTCCTACAAGATGAAGTATGAAACGTCTAAGTAAATTTCATAATTTTTGTATTGCAAACCAGAAATGTGACTCTCATGAGACCAGTGTT
This sequence comes from Sapajus apella, assembly GCF_009761245.1. NCBI lineage: Eukaryota > Metazoa > Chordata > Mammalia > Primates > Cebidae > Sapajus > Sapajus apella. The sequence goes on from NW_022437027.1 coordinate 4,894,247, forward strand.
CAGTACCGGTACAGAGTGATAAGAACATAACAGAAGCACTTAGAGTATCAGTTGTAGTAATGCAAAGAAGACCAAAAGCCACAGTATCAGGAATCTGTATGATGGGAAGATGAACCTTATCTTTCACTTGCCTGTCTAGATTATTCCAGTCAGCTTGAAGAGTTTAAAATAATTCCTATCTCTGGAAACTTAAGAGGCAGGTTCCTAAACTATAGTTTAGGAATTTCAAGAAAGTGTGTTAATACTAGATAATGTACAACCAAGATAAGGAATATTTTAATATGGAATTCTTAAGATTAATTAAGGTGTAGATTGTTTACACAGCAATATTAGGTAATGCATTTGACTTCCTAAAGAATTTTATTTATTTACTCTAAAAAAAAATTTTTTTTTTTTAAATTTACACAGGGGTCTTGGGTAATTCCTAAAGAATATTTATAGCATTAAAACAAATACATTTTTGACAGTCTAGAAAATAACTTTCAAACATTTACTAAAAAAAATAGTTTCTGTGCCTGATGTTCTTTTATAAACCTTTTGAGTATATAAAGTTGGTCGTACAGAATGTTGACTTTAATAAAATTTAAATACACTTAAATGCAGATTTTGATATGAAGCTATAAAGAAATAAGCCACTTAAGTGGGACTTAAATGTTCAATTTATTCTTCTCAGTATTTTTAATTCAGAAAAATTGAAAATATTGTATATCTAATCTGCCAGACTTCTGGAATGTTGAAATTTCTCAACTGTTGGGTGTGGGGAGAGAATGGTTTAATGGTAGTGGTATTATATGTAAGCAGTATAATAGTCCATTTTATAATTTTATAATGTAACTTCAAATTTGAAAAGCAGGTTTTTAATTTTTGTTTTAGCAACTACTGAAAATAAAATTTACCAAAGTCTTTACCAGATGTGGAAGTGGGAGATAAGTGATAGATACTATTTTCAAATGGATTTGGAAGAAATGAGACTTTTAGGTTTAAAAAAAAGGGGCATGAATTAAAAGAGGTTAAAAAACTTCTAGGTAACATGCCATATTGGGATGAATCTAGAACAATTCTAACTCTAAAGAATTTTATGTTACAAACGTGTGTGGAGATGTGGAACTGAGGTTCTTATCCATCAGTGATCATTGACTTATTAGTCATGTGATATCTTAATTAACCTGTGATGGATAGCAAGGAGAAGCCATTATAGAATTAGAATTTTCATAGATATATTTTTTTAAAGTGTTGACTTTAATTTGGACCAGGAACTACTCTCCTATTCTCACTGTTGGGTGGTAAAACTTCACTAATTCTTACTTGTATGACTCACATTATGGAAATTAGGTAAAAATTCGAGTAAACCTTAGCTCCATGAATGTCCTTGGGAAGGAAATTCTGAAACAAATATGTGTTTATTTCAAGTACAATTATTTATTTTTAGTAGCCCATATTCTGCCTTCCATTTTGATAAGACAATTCTTAAACCCTATCTAAAGGTAAAAAGAGGTAATTGTGAAACCTCAGTATTATTTATTTAAATTTGATCCTCCTATCTTCCCCTGCTTTTTCATTTTCCTGAACAAGGCAGTATGGAAATCTTGTACCACATAGTGAATCAGGTCCACGTTGGGGATTTCATTATTCTGTTTCAGGAGTGTAAGACCTGTCTTATCACTCTCATTCCTCCTCTTCCTTGAGTTGCATATATACCGGCAGTTCACTAGTATGTGAATTCAGCTAGTGATTTTCCAAAATCAGATCCTCCAGGGCTTGATGATTGTGATAGAGATGAAGGCCTAGAACGTTTGTTTCATTTCTCCCCAACATTTCTATATGTATTTTGTGTTGTTAAACTGCTTCTTAAACTTCCTGTATTACAAATACCTTTTTATGTTAATTTAAATATTGATTTTTGATTTTAATGATGGTACAGTTCCCTGCTGTTTAGGAATTTAATTCAATAACAACACCCAGTTGAAGGATCTTTGGGTTAGTTTCTGTCTTTTGACAACCCTGTAATAAATACTGAAATGAATCTTTTTGCATATTTGCTTCACAATATTTCTGGAATTGAAATTGCTTGAATATTTTGACATGTTATCAAAATCTTGCCTTTTAGATATCTTATACCCAGTTTTCTTTCACATAGGCAGAGCAAAGTAGTATAATACTGTCTAAAAAGGTAATCACTGTACACTCACATGCCTGCTTTAAGTGCTGGAAGCTTGAAAGTTTGTGACTGACAAGATAAACAGAGCATACTTCCTAAGCCAGGGCCTCTGTGTACCTATGTCAGTAAGTCCAGGAAACACCACAGCTTCCAGAACATGCAACAGTTGTGCTATTTTGGGTGATAAGAATATTTTAAAGTCTTATAAAGTAATGTTTATTATGTAACTTTTTAGTTTCATGGTTCCAGCATGTAAATTATTCTTTCTATAGAGTTACTACCAGCATATAAATTTGTTAGTGGTTTTATTTTTAAAATGTTAACTCACTGTTCACTTCCAATTGTTTCTCCTTTTGTTTGCTTTAATTGCCTCACTTTATCATAAAAACAGTTTGTAGGAGATTGGAAGTATATAGAGAAAAACAGTCCTTATTTGCTCCACCTATTTGCTTTAATTTTTGGTCTGCTTTTAAATGCAACTTTCATGTGGTCATTGAATTGACATGTTGGATGAGCATCTTCTTGGCTTTATTGATGACAAAAGGAATCATATTACTGGAAATATTTTTCCCTTTAATTCTTTTAGTTTATTTTAAGCTGTACCCTAGTGAAAAAAGATCAGCAAATGTATACCATATTAATTCTTGAAAATAAAATACAGTGTAAAAGTTTGGATTTTTTTCCCTCGAGTTTTTTCTCTCACTTTTCGTTTTTAGCAGTCGTCTTTAGGGAACATGTCTTTTTCAGCCAGTAGGTTTCTTTGGTCAAGAAACTGGAAATTGAAGCCTGTCTGTCTAAATAAGTGTATTTATGTTTAGTCAAGGCCAGTAGAATATAAAAAAGAAGGAAAAGTAAAACATTATAGAAAAACTTTAAAACTGTATTCATAATATTGTGGAAATTTTAGATCTTGTGAATATTTTACAAAATTTAGCCATCTTTTAATTTTCTTTCCAATTTGTATAATGTATCCAAAATCTTGTGGTTTATATACTTTGAAATACATTTAAGCAATGTGAATTAGGAACCCTATGAACCAAATTAAGTAAAATATGAGCTACGTTGTAGGAAATGTATTTCTTTGTTTGGGTTTATTTTAAATGATGTAGATAACATATCTTGTTAATTTTGTCAGTAAATTTGAACCTTAATAAAATGTTCCACCATTTACTTGGAAAAAGTTAAAACGTGGTGGGAATGTAAATTAATATTATTTCCTAAAAGTTTCTTGCGTGGACCTCAGACGCACAAAATTGGATTAATCATAATCTGTGGTACATGATGCCCTGTCATTAGCTCATGAATTATTTGTCCTTTTTAATTTTGATTACATATTTGCTATTTTTAAAAACTAATGGCCAGGCACCTGTAATCCTAGCACTTTGGGAGGCTAAGATGGGAGGGCCATTTCAGCACAGGAGCTTGAGACTAACCTGGGCAACATGGCAAGACCCTGTCTCTACAAAAAAACAAAAAAATAGCCGGGCATGGTGGCGCATCCGTGTGGTCCAGCTACTTGAGAGGCTGAGACAGGAGGATTGTCTGAGCCTGGGAGGCTGAACCTGGAATAAGCCATTTTTGCACCACTGCACTCCAACCTGGGTGACAGAGTGAGACTCTGTCTCAGAAACAATAAACTATTTAATGAACAACATAGAATTGTTCCTAAGCTGATAAGTGTGACTTCTACCTAGCAAGTGCTTCTACCAATCCCATTCTTATGCTGCCATTCCCATCACCCACCCCCACCCTAGGTAATCTCTGTCCTGAATTTTGTATTTTTTCCCTATCTTTACTCATATACACAGTCTTATTTCATGTACGTATGCTTAAATGATATATTGCTTTGCTTTTCTTGCTTCCAACTTTATACCGTGTTTTGGGACGTGCTTTTATCACTTATGGCACTATGGGTACACTTATGTTACTAAGATTCATGTGCTTGTGCATGACATATATATGTCATATATGTGACATAGTATTTCATTCTGAAAATATGCCACAATTTATCTGTTTCCCGTTGTTAAGTATTTAGGTTATTTCCTTTTTTAATGGGTGTGTTCTGTTTTTGTTTTATATTGTTTTTGTGCATGTGAGCAAAAGCTTCTTCTAGGAATGGAATTTCTGGATCCTGTGAAATGCAAATATCCAACTTGAGATGGTAATGTAAAATTATTTTTAAAAAAGATTGTATCAGTTTACACTCTCACACTCTGAGTGATAAAACTGAAATGATCTGCAAGTTATTTGACAGTTATCACTTTTTGGGTAAGCGATTTGATAATGTGTAGCTAAAGTCTTAAATTGTATGGTTTTTGGCCATTCTTTTTCTTAAGGAAATAATCAGATCTCTTCATGTCTTACATCTCAGTATGATGATTCTGTTCTCCTCTGTATCTGTACTATCCTTTGTGATGATCTTGTCTGGTCTTCTGGCTTTCAATACCTTCTCTATTTCCTGTTTTGCTTACGTATCTCTCTAATTCACATCTCCTTTCTAAACTTTAAACCCATATATCTAGCCACTTGAGACTTGAATTATCAAATAGCTCAAACTTACCTAAAATGTTAACTGCCTCATTTTACCCCTTTCATATCTGCTTTATCCACAGCCCTTCCTCATCTAAATTGATTATAGTGCTTTGAAAAATCTTGGAATCGTCACTGAAAAATCTCAGAGTCATGACTGACTCCTCTGTTTGTTATACCCCATGCCTCATCTATCTACAAAAATGCTGCTGCTGCCTCTTTCAAAATATATTTTGGTTTTAGCTGTGGTTGTGATGGAGTTACTGATACTTGGCTTTGCCCTCATGCATTGGACTTGCCCCCTTGCTGAAAACAGTAATAATATTATGTATGTAAAACACCTGTTTAGAAGTATTGGCAAATAGTGCAGGAACATGATCCTTTAGAGATGGAAAACACACAAAGTGGACCCCGTCTTTGCCCTGGTTCTCTGCCTGGAGACAATTTCCAGAGCTCTACACATGCAGTTGGAACCCAAGTAGAGGACAGTGGTCCTGTTGAGGTAAGAAAGCAGAGAGTTTGGAGCTGCTGAAGCAGTTGAGACACACTGAGCATTTATAGGAGTGGAGGGGATACAGGTGTACACTAGTGTCTGCAGGGCCACAGTAAAATGGTCACTGGGCTCAAAGGCTTTGAGATCGGTGAAGAACTGTGTGCATTGTGCTTGCTGCTGACACAGAATGCCCAGATATGCCCATACACAGTCACCATTGACAGATGATACAGCAGGAACAAGAAAGCAAAATGCAGCTTATCAGGACCGGGAAGAGAACCCTTTTTCTTCTACAGTGTCTTTCTAAAGTCCTCTACTGATAAAACTTAATGCCATACTCATTGTAAAGTGTATGAGTATGGCGTTAAGTGGAAATGCTTAAAAGAGTTGAATCCGTTATCTCAGAATATGTACTGAGGGTGAATTTGGAATTGAGAGGCAAAAGATTGATGATTGACACAAAAGGCTAGACTAGACCTGCCCCACAAGGGCTAATGTCAAGCCTCAAAAAGAGAAGGAGAAGTGCCTGTAAATAACCTGCCTGCTAGAATTAAGTCTTCACACTTTAAAGGAAAACAATACAGTTGAGACTCCTTAAGTCATCCACAAGTCCAGCATACAATAACAAATTACTGGAAGCATACAGTAAATTACTAGAAGAAGTAGGAAAATGTGATTTATAATGTAGAATTAAAAACTGTAACTAAAAACATACCTTGAGATGATGCTGATTTTAGAATAAGAGCATTAATGTCTTCAAAAAAATATCATAGTCCTATGGATGAGGAATCTCAGAAGAATGAAATTTTTTTTTTTAAAGAGGAAATTCAAGGACTAAAAGAACATAGTATCTGAAATGAAAAAATTTACTTGGAGACTTAAAAGCAGACTAGAGTTGGCAGAAGAAAAGCTCATTCACCTAGAAGACAGATCAGTAAAAGTTATTTGGAAAAAGGGGAAATTTGTTATAGGATGCCTTTAAATAATGAACAATAGTTAAAGGCTTAAAATATAGTAATTTTGTAAAAGAAAAGATGAGAAAATAAGCAGAGCCTCAGTGCCTTGGGGACAGTATCAAGTTGTTTAGTATACATATAATTGGAGTTCTGAAAGAAGTGGGGAAGGAGAGGAATGTGGCAAACAAAGTTGTGAAAAAGTAATGGTTGAAATTGGTGAATAATATCAACCTACAAATTTAAGAAGTCAAGTGAATCTTAGATAAATCTGAAGAAAACACGCCTAAGCACACAGTCAGTTTGCTGAAGTTAACAATAAATAGAAAAGGAGGTGGGCAGGGGAAAGAAAAGGGAATATTTCATACCCAGAAATAGTAGGAATGGTGACTGACTTCTCAGAAGCAGTGGAATAACATATTTAAGAGAAAAAATAAAAATGAAAGAAAATTAAAATTAATGTAATAATAAGCACCTTAATCTAGAATTCTATGTGCAAGCAAAAATATCTCTAAACAGTAGAGGTGAAGTAAGGACATTTTCAGAACAATGAAAGTTGAGAATTTTATTAGTGAGGGAAAGTGTTTCAGAAACCTTCCAGCAGACTTCCCCAGAGGTTCCATTATTTGCTTGGATGCCCAGGCTGCAGCAAGGAAGGCTGAGAAAGCAACTGCTTGCATTCTCATCCTTCCGAGAGTGAGATTGTTGTTATTAAGGAACAGGGAGATCAGGACAAAGAGAAATCACTTGTAAAGGAAACTGACATGTTTATTACATATGATTTAAGTAACTTTTATTATCAGAAAATAACGTTATTTGGTTGGTAGATACAAGTAAAGCGAAAAATGAGTCGTTTGCTGTGAGGCTGGCCATTTACCTATTTCTTTTTGTCCTTTTTAATTATGAGATGGGTCTTCCTCTGTTACCTAGGCTAGAATGCAGTGGTGCGATCTCCACTCACTGCAGGCTCAGTCTCCCAGGCTCAAGTAATCCTCCCACTTTAACCTCCCAAGTAGCTGGAACTGGAACTACAGGCAAGAGCCACCATGCCTGGCTTTTTTTTTTTTTTTTTTTTTTTTTAGGTATCCCTATGTTGCCCAGGCTGATCTTAAACTCCTGGGCTCAAGCAATCCTCCTGCTTCAGTCTTGCCAAAGTGCTGGGATTACATGCATGAGCCACCATGTGCAACTTACATTTTCTTGGAGAGCTTTATAGAAAACCTTTGGAAATCATCGCTGTGTTCCTTCAAAAGTGTGCGTTAAATATCCCAGACACCATGCTACCACTGGACATATAAAGATAAATAATACATCTTGACATAAGTCTGTTGGGGAGATGAGCAGGCAGCTGTCACTGGTTTTCAGCACCCATCTTATAGTCAGCATGTCATCTTTTTCAGAGAGTGAATGATTTTTCTTTAGAAACTCTGGTTAGGAAACAATTAATTCAGTTGAGTTTCGCGGGAAATGTTTCTCAGAATAGTAGTAACAGCATCGATGTGTGCGGCTGTTACTTATTGAGGGCCAGGTGCTATCTTGAGTGCTTTCAAATCTTCTGTCAACCTTTGGTGTTAAGCATTATCATTCTGATTTTTATAAATTAGAAGACTACATTTATGTAAGGAACTTACTTAAGGATACTCAGTCAGTAAGGGACAAAGCTAGGACTCAAATCTAGGGCAGCCTGACTCTAGGGTCTATTCTTAATCAGATACACCGTTGATGAAGGCTGACTTACATTGTCTTGATTATAAAGCATATTAACTTTTCAATTGGTTATAAGTTGTCTCACAAACAGGTGTTCTTGGAAGAGTTTCATGTGTTCTGTTTATTCATGTCTGTTCAAATAAAAGTATTCTCATTGGAGAACCATTCGGTAGAATGTAAATGAAAATTATTCAAGTCACCTGCAAGAGAATGTTGACTCTTGTTTGTTAATTTACTCATATAACCTCTAGAATAAGTCAAGCAATTAAATTTTCTAGTAATTGTACAAGACTAGAAATTAGAACCGGCCACTGCCAATATGCTGTACCCCTTGGTAAGCTGCTTAATTTTTCTAGCTCCAGTTTCCTCTCTGGTTTTAAAAGGACAAAGGGAATTGGGTTAAATTATCTGAGCTTCCTTACATATTAAAATTAAGTCAAACATTTCCAGATTATTGACTTTTGGGTACTTGAATGATAGGCATAAATATTTAATGAACAAATTAGGTTCACTGAAATTCAGAGAACTTAGACTGCCCTTTTACTGTAACTCCATGTAAGCAGCTTCTAATTTGCATGAGTCAGAAAAGATTTTCCATTTAAGTAGAGTTGCAGAGTGATTAATTGAAGATAACATTCTGACTGATCCCTTGATAACAGGAGTTTGAACTAAGAGGTCTTGTGTCTTTTTTCTGTGTAGACAGAGGGGAATGACCAAAATATTTGTGAAGAGCTGAATCAGAGGTTTGGTGGAAGAAATAGTAGCTTATATATAGGGAACAGACATCTGATGGCATCATACTTAGCTATCTTGTTCATTCAGAACTATGATAGTTCCTTCCAAGTTCTAGGAACTAGAAAAGTGCCAGGGGGCTTTTTAATGGGCCACAGTTGAAGGAGCTGCATATAACTTTGGCAGTCATTCCTTTGGTCAGTACTCAGTCATATGGCCACACTGCAAGGAACATGGGAATTATGTTAAACTGTGTGCTCATGAAGAAGGTTAGAGCAAGGTACATAGAAACCTGGGAAAACTAAGCAAGTAGAAAAAAATCAAGGCAGTCATTAAATCTGGGAAAAATAAACAGCTGTACAAAAAGGGGATTAAAATAGACATCATAATGGCTAACATTTATTGTCTACTTACTGTGTACCAGGTATTATTCTAAGTCCTTACATGTTTCATTTATTAATTTTCTTAAACTTCTATGAGATAAATACTATTACAATCCTCACTTCACAGATGAATATTGATTTCACAAAAAATGTTGATATCACTGTACCTATTGGGGAATAAGAACCTCATTAAATATTCTAATATGGTAGCAAATCTAAGTGATGTAGAAATAATGTCTATGTTATAAACTATGTAAAATTAAACAGTCAAAGCAACATAAGCATACTGTTTGAAAACATGCAGGGAAACATCAGTGGAAACAATTTAAAAAGTTGGAACCCCTCAGGATGAACAGTTCAAGTCTGAGGTATGGAATTGCTCTCTTACAATTGCACTTTCTAAACTATGTTGATAAATAGATAAGTATCTGGTACGCAGGAAATTATCAAGAGAAATAAAATGAAAACAAATCAGTAAAAGGTGATTTGGTTATTTATGTGTAGAGGTCATCATTTATACCTTCTTTTAATATAGAACAGTGATGGTTATATAAATTACCAAATAATGGAGTCTTACGCTGAAAGGGACCTAAGACCAAATTTCTAGGCCTGAGTTTATCCTAAACTTTATTGGCCAAGTCACTTAACCTTTGGGGGGGCTTTGCCTTTTTCAAATTTTAAGAGAATGTTGAACTAGAGATGATCTCTTGCTGTCACTTTAAATTCTAAAGTTGCATTATTCTAGATGTTAGACTAATTTTTTATTTTTTAATAATAGGTCTTACTAGGTCTGAAACTACAGCCCTCAAGGCTAGTTTTGGATGCAACATGGCCATTTACTCACAACCAATCTTTTTTTGTTTGTTTTTTTAGCTAGTATTGGCATACGTTATGTGATTAGTTATATATTAGTTATATTATTTCTGTGATTTTCTCAGTACCAGTTTAAGTACTTACATAATTTGTCATTTTTGTCCAACAGGATTTTTTTAACCTGTTAAAGTATAATATAGAGAAAAGTTCCTAAATTATAAGTGTGTGCGTACCTCAATGAACTTTTACAGTGAGCACATCCTAATTACCAGTACCAGATACTGGATCAAGAAACAGAGCATTACCATTATTCCAGAAGCTCCTTGCAGTTGCCTCCCTCCAGGGGTCAGCCATTATCCTGACTTCTAACCTCATAGATTAGATTTTGAGTTGTATAAATGGCATCTGGTAGTTGTGTAAAATCAAACATCTAGACACATATATAGATTTACATTTATCTTATAAGTAGGTAAGTAGTAAACATATATATACATATATATCCATAAATCTTTTTGCTTTTAATCTTTTGGTTTGGGGCAGGTTTGTTTCTGTTTTTTGTTTTGTTTCTGGCTTCCCAAGATGACACATTTAAATTTCTTGAGATTTCCTACCGATAATGATTATATGAAAAGCATATGCATTTATTATTCACTTACTACAGTACTTTTAAGTACATAGTCATAAAAGCATACTTATCTAAAATGAAACTTTTATCCTAGGTCCAGTGGCATTGCAGAGCACGGATGGTTGCAGGAGCCAACTTTTACATTGTTGGACGAGACCCGGCTGGCATGCCTCATCCAGAAACAGGGAAGGATCTTTATGAGCCAAGTCATGGTGCCAAAGTGCTAACAATGGCCCCTGGTTTAATTACTTTGGAAATAGTTCCCTTTCGAGTTGCAGCTTACAATAAGAAAAAGAAGCGTATGGACTATTATGACTCTGAACAGTAAGTCTTACATTCTCTGTACAAATCTTTGAAGTTTTTTGTGGTCTAAGCTGCTCCCAGGAATTTAGTTTACTGTCTAATCTCTACAACTGTACTGATGACAGGCTTTGTTGTATCCATGTCAGAGAAAGGTAAACCCAGAAAACTAATTTCTCAATATTCCAGGAATTAGAAGTAGAAATAAAACTTGAATCTAGTTTCATGGTTTCAGGAATTTTGTTGCGAAGTCCATAAAGGCAATAATGTTATTTCTCTCCTTACTACGTCTGCTGTAGCTTACTGAACATAAGTGGTTCGAGAACTTAGTGATGATTACTCTGGTAAGCCCAGGGAATCTATGTATAGAGAGAGAGTCTAACTAATATTTGTGCAATCACTATGTGACTGGCACTGTCCTAATTATTTACAAGTATTAAATTATTTACAGGTTGAGTATCCCTTGTATGAAATGTTTAGGACCAGAAGTATTGATTTTGAATTCCTTCAGATTTAGGAATATTTGAATGAGGTATCTTGGGAATGGGACCCAGTTCTAAACATGAAATTCATTTATATTTTAAATATACTTTATATGTATAGCCTGGAGGTAATTTTATACAATATTTTACATAACTTTGTGCATGAAACAGAATTTGTGTACATTGAACCATCAGAAAGCAAAGGTGTCAAAGATGGGATTTTCCACTTGTGTCTTGTTGGTGCTCAAAAATTTTCAGATTTTGGAGTATTTTGAATTGTGGATTGGCGTGCTCAACATATATTTTCCACAGTGATCTCTAAAGTAGGTGTGGTTAGCTCCATTTTATAGGTGAGTAACCTGAGGCATAAAAAGGCCAGATAACTTGTACAAGGTCACAGGACTAGTAAATGACAGCTGAGCAGCTGAGCCCAGGCAGTCTGGTTAGAAAGCCTGTGCTCTTAATTATTAACACCACAACTTTTGTCTTCAGAGATCTTAGGAAGAGCAAAAAACCCTAAGCTTTTAGTACAAATTATTGGTAGTATTGAACGTTGTCTTTGTCCGTTTTCACAGTGCTATTAAAAACTACATGAGACTGGATAATTTGTACAGAAGAGGTTTAATTGACTAACAGTTCATGTGGCTGGGGAGGTGAAGGAGAAGCACAGCACGTTTTACATGACCACAGGAGAGAGAACAAAGCAGGGAAGTGCCACACTTTTAAATGGTCAGATCTCGTGAGAACTCAGTATCACGAGAACACTGTGGGGGAAACTGTCCCCATAATCCAGTCACCTTCCAGTAGGTTCCTCCTGTGACATGTGAGGATTACAATTCAAGTTGAAATTTGGGTGGGGACACAGAGTCAAACTACATCAAACATATACAAGGGGACTTCAAAAAGTTTGTGGAAAAATGGAATTAAAACATAAGAATAAAAATGTAAACTTTACTTCTCAATGTAAGTTCCATCAAGTTCGAGACACTTTTGTGAATGATGATACCAGTCATTTAATCTGTTCCTGTAGAATGAGGGTGTCTGGATACCTGGAGACTAGGGGTAAAAAAGAACTGAGTCCCTGCTAATTTAACCATGTCAATGTAATCTTTTTTGGTTGAAGAAAAATGGGTGCCCTTTAAAGACTTTTAAAGATTAGGAAATGAAAAGAAGTCAGAAAGAGCCAAATTAGGATCTTAGAGGTGGATGCCTAATAATGCCCCATTGAAATTCTTGCAAAATTGACCTTGTTGGATTAGAGGAATGAACAGGAGCATTGCCATGGTGGAGGACTTTCTGGTGAAGCTTTCCTGGGCATTTTTCTACTAAAGCTTTGGCTAACTTTCTCAAAACATTCTCATAGTAAGCAGATGTTACTGTCCTTTGGCCCTCCAGAAAGTCAACAAGCAAAATGCCTTAAGCATTCCCAAAAAATTGTTTCCATAACCTTTGCTCTTGACTGGTTCACTTTTACTTTGACTGGACCACTTCCGCCTCTCGGTAGTCATTGCTTGGTTGTGCTTTATTTTCAGGATTGTACTCGTAAAGCCATGTTTTATCTCCTGCCTCAATTCTTGGAAGAAATGCTTCAGGATCTTAATCCCACTTGTTTAAAATTCTCATTGAAAGCTTTGCTCTTGTCTGTAGCTGATCTGGGTGTAGTGGTTTTGGCACCAGTCAAGTGGAAAGTTTGCTCAACTTTAATTTTACAGTCAGAATTGTGTAGGCCAAACCAATTGAGATGTCTGTGGTGTTGGCTTTTGTTTCTACTGTTAATTGTTGGTCTTCTTCAGTTAGGGCATGGTCAAGATTAATTTCTTCCTTGAAAATTTATGTGGTCTGCCACTATGGGCATCATCTCTAACATCATTTTATCCCTTCTCAAAATGTAAACTGCAGATTTCTTTGGGACATTATCCCCATAAACTTTTCCTGAAGTATCAGTGATTTCACCATTCTTTTACCCGAGCTTCACCATAAAGTTGATGTTTGTTCTTGCTTTAGTTTTAACAGAATTCATATTGCCCTGATAGGGGCTCTTTTCAAACTAATATCTTATCCTTCTTAGTGCCTCAAACTAGATCCTGTTCAGACATGAAAAAGTGTGAATTTATTTTGGTGAAAAATTGAAATCCATGCATAGTTTTTTTTTCATAATGAACATTTTCCAGGAAACTTTTGATGGCTCCTTGTATCAATCTCCCTTTGGCTGACAAAATTATGTTACCTTTCATCTATAGGTAGTATACTCTGTAAGTTTAAAGTGGTAGTGTGAAGCTGTAAACTCTGAAGTTATGGGTTCTAGCCCTGTTCTTGCTACATAGCTTGAGAGTGCTGTCTTCTCTTGTTTCCTTGTCTCTGGAATAATTGGCAGTGGACAAGACGATTCCCTCTTAGCTCAAAATGTGTAGCCCTTTGCATGATCTATAGCACCTAGTTATTTTTGCACCTTAGTAGATACTTGCACATATGAATTGTTTTGTGTTTGACCTTTACTTAATATACCTGCTTTTTTAGTACAAATCACAATCTACATTCAGCAAGCAAACAGATAATTCAACAAGGAAAACAGATTTTTTTATTTACATTTTTACCAGTGTCAGCTCTACTGACATGCATTAATTGGAAATTGACTATGGCCTGGTAACCTTTAATCTGAAAGCTGCCATGCTTTGCCATGATACTTCATAGTTGGTTCCCCATTTAAGAATAATGCAGCTCTGACCCTGTGTCCTCATTTGTATGGCTCATTTTGTGATAATAGGGGCAGAAGATAGAAATAAACCTTTAAAAAATTTAAAAAATCATTCTCTTGTTTCTAAAATGGACATGAAGTTTGTTATTTGATTTATTTGAAATAAATGATAAGTTGTCTGGAGAAGGAAATACTATTATTACCAGTAGAGATTGGGGATGTGTGGTTGCTCTTTAATGACAGAAATAATTCCGGAGACAATACACACATTTAAATGATAAACTTTTCTGAGAGATCAACTGTAGCTAAACTATAGGAAAGTCTTATTAGACTTTCATAACTGGGGTAGGCAAGTGTAAAAGGACTCCTGACTGTTCCCATATAATTCAAGACAGGAGCTATTCTAGTTTATATTTTCTGAAGATCTGAAATGTGGCCCAGATTCCGGTATCCTTGTGAACCACACCAAAAGAAAAATTTGCAACAAACTAGAACATTTTACCCTTGTACAAAATTAGGTTTGTCAACATTTAGAAATAGTTCTAAATCATGTGGGCTTTTTTTATTTTTTATTTTTTGCCTTTAAAAGAAATATGTATCTATATGTATGTATGTGTATATATATTTATATATGTACACTTAGTACAATTTCACTGTCTAAAAAGTGCAACTGTAAAAGCGGTGTGCTGAGAGTTGTAAAAGGACTTTTCTACCAAAAGGATGCCTTAAAAATTTTTTAAGAAAAGAAAAAAAATTATAGTAAACTTTGAACTGTTTTACCACAAAAAAGGTCATTGAAACTTTAAAATATAAATTGATTATTAAAAGAAGTAAAAAAGTTTCGGTACAGTTCTGCCCTTTTATAGTAGGCCACTGTCAAAAATTCTAATTTAGTCTGGGGAGGGGCCTTATACATTTGTAATTCTTTTAAAAGCCCCCCACCCTAAAACCACTAAAAAAGCGTAGCAGTACCTTCCTACAGATCTATAAAACATACAATGTCAGGTGAAATGCTGGGCCCAGCAACCTTTGCTTCTCACCTGGCATGAGATTTATTTATTCAGTTTGTGTACAAGTAATTGTGAACATATTCTTGTTCTGAGAGTTAGGAAAAACTTCCTTAAGTCACTAATACAATGGCAAGGGAGAGCAAGGAGAATGAAATAAAATTATTCTGCTAGTGGCTAAATGCTTAAAACTTAGGTGAATTTCCATTTTGATGAGTTAAGAAAACAAAACCAAACTAAAAAGAATTGAGCTTTTCTTTTACACTTCTTGTGCCGAAATGTTTCATTACTGTGGTCTCTTTGCATGATCAGCTGGTTTAATCACACACAGGACCCTAAACCCCATCTGTATGTAGTTGACTGATGTGCTGGTAAGCCTTTGATAACTTTGATGTTTGGTTAAATCTGTGTAGTATTGCTTTAAGTCTCTCTTTTAATCATTCAAAAGCTAAATAATTACATCAGTTCTTATAAGATTTTCCAAAGATGAATTCTGTATTAGTTGCATGAGTGGCTCATTTTCTTGGAATTTTTTGGGGGTTACTAAATTATAATAAGTAATAACTGGGGAAGCTTTAAAACTGCCTTAGTTTTCTAACTTTTTGTGTTTGTGTTCAAAAATAATTAAGTTGATGGTAATATGTGGAAAGTGATTAAAATTTTGTTTCAATGGGCTTTGATGTAGTGAGAAAACAGTTATTAATTATGCACAGATGAGGTTGTCTTTTGTTTGATTAATGGATGTTAGCGCCAGCTTTTGTGTAATTAATGATTTTGTGTGTGTGTGTGTGTGCTTCTTCTTTGATTAAATACCAGTATAAGACAAGCCTTAGGAGAAAAGAAACAAACTTCATGAAGATTTCAGGCAAAACATTATTGATAGGAATTATAATAAATCATCTGTTTATATTTAGAAAGTTAAGGAGGTTCAAAGTAGCCATAATAGGCACTAAAGGAAATTTAGTTTTAGGACTGTGAGATTAAAGTCCATTATTTCAGATATTGCAAATAAACTTTTAGAGGTAATTCAGTTATCTTATTTGTATTTTTTTTCCTCTTTTATAAAGTAAGTCTTTGTATTAGGGTAGATAGATACAGAATTATTCAGATTAGTGAAATAAACTCAAAAAGAAGGCAGAGTAATATATGAGTGAGAGTGCCTTGTAGAAACGGGTAAATGAATGGGTAGGTGGACAGAAATGTTTGTTGTCTGGTTATTTCCACATTTTCATTAGAGGATTACTTTCATGTTTTTGATGCCAGAGTATACTTTAAATCATTACTATTAGTGTCTTTTTTTTTTTTTTTTTTTTGAGATGGAGTCTTACTCTGGAATTCAGCGACACGATCATGGCTCACTACAACCTCCACCTGGCGGGTTCAAGCGATTCTCCTGCCTCAGCCTTCCGAGTAGCTGGGACTATAGGCATGTGCCACCATGCCCAGCTAATTTTTTTTTTTTTTTTTTTAATAGAGACAAGGTTTCACCATATTGGCCAGGATGGTCTCGATCTCTTGACCTTGTGATTTACCTGCCTTGAGCTCCCAAAATGCTGGGATTAGAGGTGTCAGCCACTGCGCCAGGCTATTAGTGTCATTTTTAAAAAACACCCTAACTGTAGGCATCCTTCAAGGCTTTTTCAGATATACTTTCCATAGGAGAGCTCATCTGTTCCTGTGGTTTCTGTGGGGGTGATTTTTAAACCTGTGCATTAGTGTTTCCCAGTTGTATTAGTTTTTGTTGTTGCATAACAAAGCACCATTTAAAATAACACCCATTTATTACCTCATGCATGGTTCTTTAGGTCAGAGGACTGGATGTGCTTGACAGGGTTCTCTGGACAGGTTGGGTTTGTATCTGAAGGCTCTGAAAAGAATCCACTGTCAAGTTGAATCTTGTTATTAGTGGAGTTCAGTTCCTTCTCGTTACAGAACTGAAGTTCTCGTCTTCTTAATGGCTATCGGCTGAGGATTGCTGCTCTTTCTAGAGGACACTTTTGAAGGCCCTCCATCTCAGCAACAGAACCTCCCTTATGTTGCATCCCTGTCATATCTCAGATCTCTCTGACTTCCCTTCTGCTACAAGACAGGAAAATTTGAGTGATTAACATAGGGCCACCCAGATAATTTTGTTGTTTTAAGGTCAACTGATGAGTAACCTTAATTGTATCTGCAAAATCTCTTTTGCCATGCCATAACATAGCATGGTAATAACATGGGGGGCAAAGGTCATTGGGCCATGTTAGAAATCTGCCTCCCACACTAGTGAACATTTCTGCATAGATTTCTTGCTTCTTCGATTTCTTTCTAAATTTATTTCTTCTTTACTTTTACCCTCATAATATCCCCACATTTTACGTTTCTTTAATTACTTCTTATTCTCACTATATAGAATCTTAAAGTCCTATATCCTTTTCCCTCACTCGTTGTAGCCAGGTCTTATCAAGTTTACCACTGAAACGTGTGAATTTCTTCCTTTCCCTTTCTTGCCACGATCTTTGCAATGCACAGGTATTTCTGTTAGAGTATTGGGAAACTGTCTTTTCTGTTACTTCATAAAATGCTTATTTTTATTAATTTTGATGTTTCTTCTGAATACGTTTAGAGTCTGACCATAACTGCATGAATACCAATTAGTCTCATCCTGTATTTGTCAATTTTGCATTTTATTGCTTTATGATCATTAATAGATAAGACCTAATTTAAACTCTATTATATTGTCTTCTAGTGTGCATTTGAATCATAATTAGGTATAGTATAAGCTATAGTGTGTGTGTGTGTATGTGTGTGTATATATATATATATATTTGAAAATCAAATTATGTGTTTTATATATACTGGATCTTGTATTGAGGTCAGTATACTCAATTGAAATTATCACAAAACTTTGACTTCGGCATTATTCATTTATTAACTTCTTATGGAACCTTTACTATTTGCAAGCCATTGCTAGATTGTAGGCACTATATCTGGAAACAGGCAGAGACTGTCGTTGCCCTCATGAAATTTAAATTCTAGGAAAGAAGACAGACAGTAAACCACTGACAATACAATTAAGGGTGGTAAGTACTTGGCAGAAGACTGTGGGAAACTCAGCACTTGCTTGACCAAGTCTCAGGTATCGGGGATAGATTTCTGGAGCAAGTGACATTTGCACTGAACTCCAAAAGATGAGTTGGCACTCCTTTGGTGAAGAAGGGAATAATAGTATTCTGGACAAAGGGATCCATGCATGTCAAGGTCCTGGGTGAGAAGGATCATAGAGGGTTGAACAGAATGAGGTAGAACAGAGTCAAAGGATGATGATGAGATACTCAGGGGCCAGAAAAAGCAGTTCCTGAAAGTCAGGAGCTGGAGTTGATAACGAAGTTTTTAAAAGATGGTTGTGTAACTGTGAATTGGTTATATAAAATTCAGGTTTCTGTCAAAAAGGGAGTTTAGATTTACAGATGGCCTTTCTGAAGAAACTGAAAATGCTAGATTAAATATTTTCATAAAAGTATTATGGATTTGACAAGATGATGATAGGAACTGTGAGGCCAAAACCAGTAAGTGAATGCTAAAACTTCCAATAAGCTGAGTGTTGAAGCTACTTTTGCCCTGATAAACCTAACAAACTTGAGAGTATTGATTTTCAATGCCTCATCATGTAGGTGGAGACAGAAAATACAACTCTGCTCCTGATCAAGATGGAGAGCCTAACAGGAGAAACTCCCATGCAGTTGAGACTCCTTCCCACCTTAAATATAAGGGGGAGCCTGAAATGAACCCAGTTCCTTCTCCTCTTCTAGGAGACTGTGAGCAGAACATTGTGCTTAGGCTCGAAAGTTGGAAGCTCTGCCCAGATGGGCTGAACTTACATTACCTGGGTGATATTAAAACAAACAAAAAACCCTGAAGCCATCCAGTTAGTTTTAGGTGGTTCTTAACTAGGCATTCCTCTAAGCATTCAGCAGAAGCAAACATAAACTCTTCCTAGAGCATCACATCAGTGTACTAGGCATCAACTTACTCTTATAAATATTTGTGTATACTTAATGAACAGTTTTAGTCAAAAATGTCAAAGGATACAAGGAAACAAAGCACCATAACAAGAAAAAAAAGGAAACTATAGTCAGCAGAAGCAGAACTACAGAGACTTCACATGTTAGAATTACCAGATATAGATTACAAAATCACTATACTTGTAGTGTTTGTAAAACCAAGGAGAAGTGTGAAACTATTCACATGGAACATAAAAGTTATAAAAATGACTTAGCTTAGAAAAGAGAAAGGGAAGTCAGTGTGTAGGCATGTGTCAGCATCATATGGGTGTTGCACTGGGGGGATTGGAGGAAGTGGTTTGACTTCAAGGCATCTTCAGGAGGCACAGTCAGTAGAACTTGTAGTATAATTGTTATATTAAAGGCTGTTTTCTTTTTTCTTATCAAATACATCTACTCACCTCCCCTATTTCAAAGCAAACAAAACAACACCAATTTAGTTCAGTATCCTCCTTTGCAGTTCCACAGGTAATGGGCAGGGAGTTTTAATGGAAAGAACTGTAGGTGTAAAGGTGCGATGGAATGAGTGAAGGGTTTGTGTTTCACACACCATCATTATTGTGTACAATTTTAAGTTTTCTGTAACAGCAAATTTTTTGACTCCGAAAGTGTTCTGATCTCAAGATTCTGCTTAAGCAGTTAATAAACAAAAGATTTTGTGTATATTGCTCCCTTTAGAATATTTTATCTAACAATAGGAGATGATACTTTTCTCCCTAGTTCTTATGGTAAACTTTCTTTAATCAGTAATAAAACAGATGACTTGGACATGTGCATTATTTGTTTTATCCTTTCATAAGCCCTTGTTTTGAAACTATTCTAGAGAGGTGAGATACTTACATTTTCTAGAAATAAAATAGAAGTGATTGTTTCCCTTAATGGCTAATACTAGGAATGACAGATAAGACACCATTATTATGGTATTTTTGTTATAAAACCCAGCAATATCCATATGCTGCCTTTAATCAACTGTATTATCTGGGAGAAAGAAGGGCAGGGGAAGGGGAGATATGCATAGAGCAGAAAACAGCAATTAAAGACAGAGCAGTACTCTTGGGCTTCGGCCCCAGTGTAGAATTCAAGTGAGCTGGAATTGACTGCATGGGAGATGTATTTTGTTAATGCCAGGAAGCCAAAGTAGCTTTGAACCCAAAGAAGGACAAAGGTCATTTTCTCTCTCTCAAAAGCCCTGATTAGATTTGACCACTCTTGTAGGGCATCAGTACTAGAGAAAAAATAAAAAGAGCAAATAAGAGTTTCTGAAAGAATATTTTCCCCAGTGCATAGGTAGAGCGATCCAGGTCTCCCCATAGAGCAGTACGCATGCTCTTGATGTCCTCCAGTGGAAGGAAAATAGGTCCCAGTCATTTCTGCTCACTCTTTAAAAACCTCTCTGCCTGGAAAGTTTCTTCTTTGTGGCTAAGTGGAGTGCCCTGATTTGGATGCATCCTTGGGTGAATAAGGGGTAAATGGATGGAATAAGTGCCCGCGAGAGGTCACCCAATTGAAATGATGTTTGAGAAAAATTACGAGAGCATTTAAAAAGAGAAAATTAACATGTTACCACCAGTATTTTTTGTGTGTTTTGCTTTTATTCTCTTTATACATTCATTTAACACAGTTGTGCATAGCTGAGTTTACAGTATAATAGCATTTTATGTCCTGCTTTTTAATTTACTTTTCATGAGCATCATTCCATGCTACTAGAAGTTCTTTGCAATCATTTTAATGGCTCTTTTTCAGTATCTGGTACCATGCTATGCTGTAAGTCTCACTGGTTGTAGTTGAATAAAGAAGTTTATGAAGGCTCACCCCTGCTCTGGAAGAACCTTCCTGACAGCACACTCGTGTCCTTAGGTATCATTGAGGGCTGGTAGCATTCATCTCCTTGTCCCATCTCTTCCCACTCTTTTTAAAAACACAGAAGTTTTTCTGTATCTGTACCATAATCTGGCCATGATGTTGCCTTAGGCTGTAGATCTGAGCTATGTCCAGTTATTGACCTTCTTTCTTACTGTAAAGAGGTCTAGGAGGAAATAACTGTGAAGCTATGTGCCTTACAAAGTGATGTTTTGTTCTGTTATCTGCTTTTCTTTTTTCCTGTGACTTTGAGATCTCTTTTTTCTTTTCTGCTCCTTTAGGGTGGCGGTAAAATTTACATTTTATAAAATTGTCAACCCAAGCTTGCTTTCTTATTAGCATACCCATTATTAGGGTTTCTCAATCTCAGGAGTATTGGCCTTTTGGGTCAGATAAATCTTTGTTCTGGAGAGGCTGTCCTATGCATTATAGGATGTTTGCCCTGGGCAGGGGAAGAGGATGGCAAAAATCATCTGTTGAGAAATTGAGATGATTTTGCAGTACACTTTCGGACAACCCTGGAAGTTCATTATTTGACAATATTGATAGGTACTTCACTCTAGCCTTTATTTAAAAGACTGGAGTGCTGGGAGGAAAACATGACAAATGAATGACTTTTATTAATTAGATTTTAGATAATTCAGTTTTTCATGTCTTTCAGTTGGTCTTTGGTTTGAAAATAAAAATTGTTAAATATGTATGATGTCAAACAATGCTTTTTAGTCCTTGAACAGAAAGCCATAAATGTTTATCTGATTTTGAAGAGAATTTTTAACCCCAGTCTTAAGAATGCTTAGTGTTTTGATGTACTATGTTTGACGTAACCTGCTTTCAAGTTAGATTAAAAAGTTAATTAGACTTAAAATAGATCACTTATAAGTTACCACTATTATTTTCAGTCCTGTCAAAGAAGACATTTTCTTTTGCTTCTCTAAATTGCTTGTTGCCTATTTAGCACTTTTAAAAAGCTGGTCTAATTGAATATGAACCTTCAAAAGAGACACTTGAAGGGCCATCTGCTGACCCCAGCTCTTGTCCGTATGAACAACTTGTAATAGTGGCTCTTATGGCCATGTATGTTGAGTGAGAAACAGCAGATGGCTGTAAAGATTTAAAATCTTCAACAAGTGGCCGAGAGTCATTTCTGCTTTGGAGTTAGTCAAGATGCTGGCCACATGTGGTTAGTATGTTATGAAGGGTTTCACATTCTCTGCTCATTTGGGGCATTTCCTCTCTCCTTGCTGTTATAACCTCTTCTCTCTCTCTCTCTTTTTTTTTTTTTTTTTAAGAGCTAACATTCTGTCTGCTGTAGATTAGAAGAATCTGTAACCAAGTGGTTTTGAGAAGGAAGAAAGCAAACATACTTGTGTTTCTTTTTCCAGGTGCCATGGAAGATTGGTTAATTAGTGTAATGAAATGCCCCTAATTAGAATTTATTTGTAGTAAAAACCCAAGGTCCCTTATTTAGTAGCCTTTCCTGCTACTGGCGCATTCCTGATTACTTGCAGGTAAAGTTCAGAGATAATTTTAGCTCATTCCAGAAATTCTTCAGTCTTTTTTTTATTTAGTTATTTCTGTAAAATAATGTCCATTTAAAGATGTGCTTATAAAAAATATGATTTGATTATGGTGACTCTTGTGTTGACTCCTTGAACCTAGATTCTGATAAAAAGTTAAAATCTTTATGTGAGAGATAGAAATATAAGTATGAGGCAGAGGAAAATGTGTTTTCCGTAGCCAGGGTGGAGTGGAACCACCACCATGTGGAAGCAGAAAGTCCCATTCCGTGTGATGAAGAAATGCTTATGGCATGCAGGGCAGATGGAGTGTGAAATAGCTTCAGGAAAAGAGGTGCCCAGGGACCTTGGTTTAAAATTGCAATTTCAGAAGGAATGCAAGCAAACTTCTGGATTTCAGACAGTTTGGCATTCTGGGGAAAGAAAGGACTTTAATTGGTCTGGCGTTTTTCCTTTAATCAAAAAGTTAGGCAGAGCCATCCTGCAAGCTCCTCTCTTCTTTTTCATTGCTTTCAAGAACAAGCACTTTATGCAACTGATAGGTTTTTCCTTTTTGAACCCAGAGTTTAAAATTTACATGACCAGAAAGCTCTAGCATCGTAAGTTTTCACAATGAAGCTTACTTAGGGAGCTGATTAAGTGGACCTCCTAAGGAACTGAAGCACATTCAAGTCACTATTTTCTCAAATTATTCTTGACCAAACAAGTTTTTAATTTTACATCTGGTTGGAGCAAGCATTTTTAGACATAGTTGGAAAGCTATCTGGACCCCTCTATAGCTACTCAATTCCCTTAACTTCCTGTCGAGGCTCTGCTCCCTAAGCCTTGTCCTGAGATATAACCTCTCTGGCCTGGAGATAAAGTCAGCTAATTGCATTGATGGATTATTTTCTATATTCATTTGCATTCAGATTCTCCTTACCCTCACAAGGCAACTTGACATCTTTAGTGAGAAAATTGAAACCATCTTTCATTAACCACCATTTCCAACACCAAATCATTTCTCTGTCTCTCGCTCCACCCTCACACCTTCTCTTTCCTCATTTCATCAGCCTGACTCTCCTCCTTGTCAAAGCGCCTCTCCTTGTTTCTTCACCCTGGGCTTCCTTCTCTATCCTATATTTTCTCGTTTCTTCTCCTGTCACTCATCCTTCTCCCTTTCCTTGTTCTTGCCACTTATTTTCTCCTGCCTATATAACTCGTTAAGCCATCTCTCTTTTCTTTAAAAAAAAAAAAAAAATCACATCTGAACTCCACTGTGTATCTCTGTCATTTCACTGCTCCATCTCTCATCATCTGTTAAAACGCTTCTATTAAGGAAGATTTAAATTCTGATTTGTAAATTCAGTGTTTTGTTCCCCGCTGTGGTCATCTTCCTAAGCCCTCTGTGGCCTTACCATTTGTGTTTCCCTTCTTCCATGACTCCATATAATCATCTTGGTTCTCTTTCTACCTCTTTGACAAATGTATTATTTCCCTTTTGCTGAGTTTTCTTTCTTTGGAGAACTTCCGTTTTCTCAAACTCAGTTTTTATTTTAGTTTTGATAAACTTACAAGTTATTTCTAATTCCAGCTGTCTTGATTGTTTTTGAAATCTCTTCTCTCATAGCCTTGCTTATTTTTCTAGGCTCATTTCACATGCAGTAACTTTTTCTTGCCTTAAGTCGTAGTCATTTATGTAATAGAGAGATGATGGTTTACTTTGTGTATAAACTGTAGTAACTAGCCCATCTGCATGGGCCAGTATGTCATGGGTGACTTGACACTTCTTGCACATTGACTATGATAGAGGTGGGAGATACTCCATACATTTATAAACTCTCTGAATCAAACCGTTTTATTTTGAAGCAATATCTATTAACCTTTCCTTTTTATCTATCATCTTTAATAATTTGTTACAGACATGTGAAATATGTTTTACCCTAAGAAGATGAGAGTTGAAACCTTGAGTTGAATGTGTATGTCTGTCTTCCTGGTAATGCAGGGAATAGGAAGAACAGACAGGATGACTGGAGGAGGTTGTGACACATCTGAATTAAAGTAGTAGTACCTTTCTCCTTAGCAGTTAGAAATGACATAAAACACACTGATTTTTCTTGTGACTGATTAAATGAGTCACACTAGTTTATATTCATATCATATATGTATAGCGTTTCAGAATAAAACTCTTAGACATGTTTCAAAGGGAAGATGGAGCATTTGTTAAAATCCTGGTTCCTCACTGGGAAGTTGGAAAGGCCAGAATTGGAACCAGCAGTGAATCTAAGAGGCAGAACTAGACCAGGGACCAAGTGTCAAGTTGTTGTAAGAACTGACAGTAGTGGTCAGGCTGGTGGGGGTAGGTCAGGCATAGGAGATGCTTGGAAGCTGGAGGGAAAAAACAAAACAAAAAACACCAAGCCCAGGACTCATATAAGTCCTGTGAGCAGCTGAGTCATTGAGCACACAGATAACAAACGTCAAACAGAAGAAACCAGAAGCTTGATACACCACCTAGATGGCTAAGGAAATCATGATACTTCTTTCTTGTTCTAGAGCCCACCCTAATGAGTGGATAGCCCACAAGCTCATAGCTAGACTCAGTGACCAGTACTAAGGAAGATGGTGGGAAGCTGACTAGTGTGGAGGTGAATGACGTCAGAGAGAAGATAGATCTGAAGGGGATTATTGATGAGATCGTTATGAAGGGCATGCTGAAACGTCTCATATTAATAGTCCAGATCTAGATAAAAGGGAATGTAGAAGTAGCTCAGACTTCAGTAACTGATGTTTCTTATATTATATATTTATGCATTCACTCATTTATATCAACATTCCTATCCCATCTTAATGCACGTTAGTTTTTTTGTCTTTATGTCCCTCTGTCACCCATGTCTATGACCCATTTCTTAATTTGTTACATTTGAATAAAACATTGTCTTTCAAACAACAAAGAAGTAGCACAGATTGACCACAGTATTCAGTAAGATTTAATTCCTCTTTTTGCCACAGTATAAAGAGTAGTCACTCATTGAGGTCTACGAATAGTTCTATATTGAACCAATACATTTTCCTATACATATACCTATTTATCCTTTCATATTTTACCAAATATTTACTGAGCTCCTAGTTAGATAATAAACTACCTGGTCACTGGTCAGTTACTATTTATTGAATATATTTGGTGTCCCTAGCGCCATTCAGATATATTTTTTACTGCTAATGTCTGTCATTTATGTGTATGTTAATAGCCATTATAATTGTTGGGGGGCCAGAATGATCACTTTCTGATAGAAATTTTTAAAATAAGTTTTTACTTATTATAAAATTGATGATAATTGATATTTTTATTTGATTTTGATAATATTGATAATTGATTAAATGATCATTGTAGAAAACTGCAGAACACATGAACAAAATAAAAAGCACTTGTAAGACCACTTCCTAGAAATAACCACTGTTAACATTTGGGCATATTTCTTTTTTTTTAAACCCCAATAATGACTACATGGGGCATATTTCTTTATGTGTGCACTCTTATGTATATACACACACTCTCTCTCTCTCTCTCTTTCTGCATTTTCTCAAAATAGCAGTGATATATCTCTGACTTCATGCTGGATGGCTCAGATGCCAAACATTTATTTCTCACAGTTCTAGAGGTTGGGAAGTCCAAGATACAAGGTTCCAGCAGAGGCAGTGTCTGGTGAGGACCCTTTTTCCTGGTTTTGGATGGCTGTCTTTCTGCTCTGTCCTCATGCAGAGAAAAGAGCAAGAATTTCCTGTTTCTTTCTTTTCTTATAAGGGGGTTAATCCCATCATGTGGGGGCCCACTCTGTTGGCCTCATTTAATTCTGATTACTTCCCTAATGTTCCACCTTCAGATATTATCATTTTGGAAATGAGGGCTTCAGCATATGAAGCCCTAATATTGTTAAAGGGGGGATACAAACATTGAATTCATAGCAGTGGTTGCATATAGTTTTGTGTTCTGGTTATTTTATTTATTGTTAATCACGTCATGAGCATCTTACCCCATCCTTTCTTTAATGACTATGTAATATTCTACTCAATCCTGAGTTGAAACAGAGTTTCTTAAAACCAGAGTTTAAAATGTATATGACTCAGTTCTGAGTAGAATATTACATAGGATCTTATTTTGGATCTTTTGGCCTTTAGGTTGTTTATAGTATTTTGCAGTTGTAAAATGACTTTCAGATAGCTGTCTTAAGCATATTTGTCTGCCTCTAATTATTTTCTTCTAGGTTTGTAGAAGTGTAATTAATAGTTAAAACATACTTGGCATACCTCCAGAAGCCAGGGCCGCTTGGTAGTTTATGATTGCACTGGGTTCTCAGGGTTAACTCTATAATAAACAATGAAGAGAAGAGGGACAGAACTGCCAACTAGAAGTAAACAGGCTCGTCATCTGGTGACCTGAGTGACTCTGAATGCTTGTTGAGTCCTACCTAGTTGGCCATCTAATTTGGTTCCCATGTTTGAGAGAAGAGGATGAATTTATGGTAAGTAATGTATGCCATAGCTATATGTGCTCTGTGCTTAGTGCTTAGAGGGCTTTTGTGTGTTTTTATATGTGTGAAGATGAGAAAAACTGTCAACACTAACTCTATAGTGTCTTGTCAATGAAATAGTATTGACTATTGCTACTTAACTGGCTGTTCTAAAAAAGAAAAATTCAATTTTGCGCTTAATATTTCAGTTTTGCATTTAGCCTTTCAGGTTGAAACTTCCTTAAAACTTTTCAATTTTTGCTAGCTAAATTAGATTTAGTGCTTTCTTGAAAAAAAAATAAAAAAAAAAAAATCCAGTCCTAGATTAGTGGTTGCCAAGAGCTGGGGAGGAGAGGGCAGAGAGGTGATACGGGTATGACTATGAAAGGAAAACCCCTGGGAATGGATGTGGATTTGGAAGTGTTCTGTAACTTCACTGTGGCAGCTCCCTGAACCTGCACATGTGACAAAGTAGCATAGTATTAGGTCCACAAGAGAAATGAGCACAAGTAAAACTAGGAAAGTCTGAGTTAGATTGGTAGATTGTTTCCACATTGATATCCTGGCTATGATATGCTATAGTTTTGCAAGATGTTACCTTTTGGAGGAAACTGGATAAGGGTGCAGTGGTGACTGGCTGTATTATTTCTTACAATTTCTGTGATTCTACAATGGTCTTAATAAAAATTTCAATACAGATTTTTTTTCTGGCTCTAAAAATGGTAATATTCAATAGTGGTGTTTTTTGTTCAATGATACATTTGAAATCAGATTTATATTCACAAGCACTGTGTTCAGTGTTTTTTTTTTAAATCTCACTAAATTATGAAATTAATTTTCTTTTTTTCCTCTCCTTTAGCCATGAAGACTTTGAATTTATTTCAGGAACACGAATGCGCAAACTTGCCCGAGAAGGCCAGAAACCACCTGAAGGTTTCATGGCTCCCAAGGCTTGGACTGTGCTGATGGAATACTACAAATCCTTGGAGAAAGCTTAGGCTGTTAACCCAGTCACTCCACTTTTGACACATTTCTAGTAACAAGGGGACCACATAGTCTCTGTTGGCTTTTTTTGTGCTGTCTGTCTGGACATGCTTCCTAAAAGCTGACCATTTTCTTGCATCAGTTTTGGTCTGCCTTATAAGTTTTGTTTTGAACGAGTATAACACACTGATGGTTTTAATGTATCTTTTCCACTTATAGTTATATTCCTATAATACAATTTTAAAGTTTTGTCTTTTTATATTTATGCTCCTGTCTCATTATGTTTTCAAGCTGTTACATTAGTTGTAACCAGTAGTACACACATTGAATCTTGCTTTTTTCCTTTTGAAAAAAGAAAAAATTACCAAACAATAAACTTGGCTAGACCTTATTTTGGGAATTTTACAAGACATCTGTAGCAATTAGATTTTTTTTTTCTACATTAAAAATAGAAACTGCTTCCTTTCTTCTTTCTAGTCAGCTATTGATCTTTTCAACTGTTATAATCTAAAGTATTCTTATGATCTGTGTAAGCTCTAAATGGACTTCTTTACTCAATAAAATTAATTTTTTGGCTTCTTATTTATGTGATACATTTTATATTGCTTTGTTTCCACATACCCTTTCCTCCTTGTGAAAAAGTTTCTGATGGAAGAGGGAAAATGCAGGCATCTTTTATTACTGGAATCCAATACTTAGTTTCTTACACTGTATTACAATGAAATCTTTGATAGCAGGAGCCTATGTTCCATCATGTTTAAGTAGGAAAATAATAAGGCATTCTTAGTCCATCCCAAAAAAAGTTTCTTCAAATAAATTTTTAATGTGCTTAAATACCTATGTAACAATTTGCAAGGAATTTGAACATAGATGGGTACATACTGCTTTAGTTAGGAAAAACCAGCGTATGCTGTAGAAACACATCTCTAAATTTGTGCCATTTGATCCATCCAGGTTGATAGCAAGGTTCTGTTCACCTTAGTCATCCAGGGTGATGTTCTCCCACCCTATGTTCCTATGTCAGTAATAGGTTTTAGAGGGAAAGAGCATAAAAATTACACACCAACTCTTAAGTGTTTTGTCTCAGAAGTGACACACATCACCTGCTAGTTCATTGGGCAAAAAAGGTCACACAGCCCCACTCACATGTAAGGAGGGTTAGGAAATGCAGACTTCTATGGGTATAGGAAGGCAAGTAGACTGGGAATATTGGTGACCGTGAGTTGTAAGTACCGAAGTTGCCATTCTGTTCTCTATGTTGGAACTGGGTTGTAGGGATACGTTTCTTGTATTAGTCCATTTTCATGCTGCTGATAAAGACATACCTGAGACTGGGAAGAAAAAAAAGGTTTAATTGGACTTACAGTTTCACATGGTTGGGGAGGCCTCAGAATCATGGCAGGAGGTAAAAGGAGCTTCTTACATGGCAGCTGCAAGAGAAAATGAGGAAGATCCCAAAGTGGAAACCCCCTGATAAAACCATCAGATCTTGAGACTTATTAACTACCATGAGAAAAGTATAGGGGAAGCCGCTCCCATGATTTCAATTATCTCTCACCAGGTCTCTGGTGGGAATTACGAGAGTACAATTCAAGATGAGATTTGGGTGGAGACACAGAGGCAAACAGTATGTCCAAATCTCCTGTCCTCACATTTCAAAACCAATCATGTCTTCCCAACAGTCCCCCAGTCTTATTTCAGCATGAACTCAGAAGTCCACAGTCCAAAGTTTCATCTGAGACAAGACAAGTTCCTTCCACCTATGAGCCTGTAAAATCAAAAGAAAGATAGTTACTTCCTAGATACAGTGGGCGTATAGGTATTGGGTAAATACAGGCATCACAAATGGGAGAAATTGGCCAAAATAAAGGGGTCGCAGGGCTCGTGCAAAAATCCAGTGGGCAGTCAAACTTTAAAGCTCCAAAATCATCTCCTTTGAGATCACATCTGGGTCACGCTGATGCAAGAGGTAGTTTCTCATAGTCTTCGGTAGCTCCACCCCTGTGGCTCTGCAGGGTAACCACACCTGGCTGCTTTCATGGGCTGGTGTTAGAGTGTCTGTGTCTTTTCCAGGTGCACAGTGCAAGTTGGTGAATCTACCATTCTGGGATCTGGAGGATGGTGGCTCTCTTATACTATACTAGGTAGTGCCCCAGTAGGGACTCAGTGTGGGGGCTCTCACCCCACATTCCCCTTCCACACTGCCCTAGCAGAGCTTCTCCATGGGAACCCCATGCCTGCAGCAAACTTTTGCGTGGGCATCCAGGCATTTCCATACATCTTTTGAAATCTAGGTGGAGGTTCCCAAACCTCAGTTCTTGACTTCTGTGCACTCGCAGGCTAAACACCATGTGGAAGCTGCCAATGTTTGGGGCTCGCATCCTCTGAAACCATGGGCTGAGCTGTACCTTGGCCCCTTTTAGCAATGGCTGGAGTGGCTAGGACACAAGACTCCAAGTCCCTAGGCTGCACGCAGCACAGGGATCTTGGGCCCAGCCCATGAAACCACTTCCTGCTGAGCCTCCAGGTCTGTGATTGGAGGGCCTGCCATGAAGATCTCTCACATGGCCTGGAGACATTTTCTTGGGGATTGTCTTGGGGATGAACATTTGGCTCCTCATTACTTATGCAATTTCCTGTCGCCATCTTGGATTTCTTCTCAAAAAGTGGGTTTTTCTTATCTGCATCATCAGGCTACAAATTTTTTATACTTTTATGCTTTGTTTTCCTTTTAAAATGGAATGCTTTTAGCAGCACCTAAGTTACCTCTTGAATGTTTTGCTGCTTAAAAATTTCTTCCTCCATATATCCTAAATCATCCCTCTCAAGTTCAAAGCTCCACAAATCTTTAGGGTAGGGGCAAAATGCCACCAGTCTCTTTGCAAAAACATGAGTCACCTTTACTCCAGTTCCCAACAAGTTCCTTATCTCCATCTGAGACCAAATCAGCCTGTACCTTATCCATATCAGCATTTTTGTTCAAAGCCATTTAAGTCTCTAAGAGGTTCTAAACCTTCCCACATTTTGCTGTCTTCTTCTGAGCCATCCAAACTGTTCCAACCTCTGCCTGTTACCCAATTCCAAAGTCGCTTCCACATTTTCAGATATCTTTTCAGCAACACCCCACTCTCGGTACCAGTTTACTGTATTAGTTCATTTTCATGCTGCTGATAAAGACATACCCAAGACTGGGAAGAAAAAAAGGTTTAATTGGACTTACAGTTCCACATGGCTGTGGAGGCTTTAGAATCATGCTGGGAGATGAAGAGCATTTCTTTTTCTTAATTGTACTTTAAGTTGTTGGGTACATGTGCAGAACATTCAAGTTTGTTATATAGGTATACATGTGCCATGGTGGTTGGCTGCATCCATCACCTCATCATCTACATTAGGTATTTCTCCTACTGCTATCCCTCCCTTAGCCCCCCACCCTCCGACAGTCCCCAGTGTGTGATGTTCCTCTCCCTGTGTCCATGAGTTCTCATTGTTCAACTCCCACTTATGAGTGAGAACATGCAGTGTTTGGTTTTTTCTTCTTGTGTTAGTTTGCTGAGAATGATTGATAGTTCCAGCTTCATCCATGTCCCTCTTTAGAATTGTTTGGAATAGTTTCAGAAGGAATGATACCAGCTCCTCTTTGTATGTCTGGTAGAATTCGGCTGTGAAACTATCTGGTCCTGGACTTCTTTTGGTTGGTAGGCTATTAATTGCTGCTTCAATTTCAGACCTTGTTACCGGTCTATTCAGAGATTTGACTTCTTCCTGGTTTAGTCTTGGGAGGGTGTAAGTGTCCAGAAATTTATCCATTTCTTCTAGATTTTCTGTTTTATTTGTTTAGAGGTGTTCATAGTATTCTCTGATGGTAGTTTGCATTTCTATGGGATCAGTGGTTGTATCACCTTTATCATTTTTTATTGCATCAATTTGATTCTTCTCTTTTCTTCATTAGTCTGGCTAGTGATCTATCTATTTTTCAAAAAAAACCAGCTCCTAGATTCATTGGTTTTTTTGAAGAATTTTTTGTGTCTCTATCTCCTTCAGTTCTGCTCCGATCTTGTTACTTCTTGTCTTCTTTTGGCTTTTGAATTTGTTTGTTCTTGTTTCTCTAGTTCTTTTAATTTTGACGTTAGGGTGTCAATTTTAGATCTTTTCTGCATTCTCTCTTGGGCATTTAGTGCTCTAAATTTCCCTGTATACACTGCTTTATGTGTCCCAGAGATTCTGGTACACTATGTCTTGGTTCTCATTGGTTTCAAAGAACATCTTTATTTCTGCCTTCATTTCGTTACTTATCCAGTAGTTATTCAGGAGCAGGTTGTCCAGTTTCCATGTAGTTGCGTGTTTTGGGTGAGTTTTTAAATCCTGAGTTCTAATTTGATTGCACTGTGGTGTGAGAGACTGTTATGATTTCTGTTCTTTTGTGTTTGCTTAGGAGTGCTTTACTTCCACTTATGTGGTCAATTTTAGAATAGATGTAATGTGGTGCTGAGAAGAATGTATATTCTGTTGATTTGCAGTGGAGGGTTCTATAGATGTCTATTAGATCTACTTGATCCAGATCTGAGTTCAAATCCTGGATATCCTTGTTAACTTTCTGTTTCATTGATCTGCCTAATATTGACAGTGGGATGTTAAAGTCTCCCACTATTATTGTGTGGGAGTCTTAGTCTCTTTGTAGGTTTCTAAGAACTTGCTTTATGAAAATGGGTGCTCCTGCATTGGGTGCATATATATTTAGGATAGTTAACTCTTCTTGCATTGATGCCTTTAACATTATGTAATGCCCTTCTTTGTATATTTTGATCTTTGATGGTTTAAAGTCTGTTTTATCAGAGACTAGGATTGCAACCCCTGCTTTTTTTTTTTTTTGCTTTCTATTTTCTTGGTAAATATTCCTCCATCCCCTTATTTTGAGCCTATGTGTGTCTTTGCATGTGAGATGGGTTTCTTGAACACAGCACACCGATGGGTCTTGACTCTTTATTCAATTTGCCAGTCTGTGTCTTTTGATTGGGGCATTTAGCCCATTTACATTTAAGTTTAATATTGTTATGTGTGAATTCGATCCTGCCATTTTGATGCTAGCTGGTTATTTTGCCCATTAGTTGATACAGTTTCTTCCTAGCTTCAATGGTCTTTACAATTTGGTATGTTTTTTCAGTGGCTGGTACCGGTTGTTCCTTTGCATGTTTGGTGCTTCCTTCAGGAGCTCTTGTAGGGCAGGCCTGATAGTGACAAAATTTCTCAGCATTTGCTTGTCTTAAAGGATTTTATTTCTCCTTTGCTAATGAATTTTAGTTTGGCTGGATATAAGATTCTGGGTTGAAAATTTTTTTCTTCAAGAATGTTGAATATTGGCCCTCAGCCTCTTCTGGCTTTTAGGGTTCCTGTGGAGAGATCTGCTGTTAGTCTGATGGGCTTTCCTTTGTGGGTAACCTGACCTTTCCCTCTGGCTGCCCTTAACATTTTTTCCTTCATTTCAACCTTGGTGAATCTGACGATTATGTGTTGAGGTAGCTCTTGTTGAGGAGTATTTTTGTGGTGTTCTGTGTATTTCCTGAATTTGAATGTTGGCCTGCCTTGCTATGTTGGGGAAGTTCTGGATAATATCCTGAAGAGTGTTTTTCAGCTTGGTTTCATTCTCCCCTTCACTTTCAGGTACACAGACCAAATGTAGATTTGGTCTTTTCACTGAATCCCATATTTCTTGGAGGCTTTGTTCATTTCTTTTTACTCTTTTTTCTCTAATCTTGTCTTCTCACCTTATTTCATTGAGCTGATCTTCAGTCTCTGATATCCTTTCCTCCATTTGATTGATTGAGCTATTGGAACTTGTGTATGCTTCATGAGGTTCTCATGCTGCGTTTTTCAGCTCCATCACGTCATTTATGTTCTTCTCTAAACCGGTTATTCTAGTTAGCATTTTGTCTAAGTTTTTTTCAAGGTTCTTAGTTTCCTTGCATTAGGTTAGAACATGCCCCTTTAGCTCAGAGAAATTTGTTATTACCCACTTTCTGAAGCCTGCTTTTGTCAATTCATCAAACTCTTTCTCTATTTAGTTTTGTTCCCTTGCTGGTGAGAAGCTGTGATCTCTTAAAGGAAAAGAGGCATTCTGGTTTTTGGAGTTTTTCGCCTTTTTGTGCTGGTTTCTTCCTATCTTCATGGATTTATCTTCCTTTGGTCTTTGAAGTTGGTGACTTTTGGATGAGGTCTCTGAGTGGATGTCCTTTTTGTTGATGTTGAGACTATTTTTTTTCTGTTAGTTTTCCTTCTAACAGGACCCTCTGCTGCAGGTCTGCTGGAATTTGCTGGAGGTCCACTCCAGACCCTGCTTGCCTGGTAATCACCAGTGGAGACTGCAGAACAGCAAAGATTGCTGCCTGTTCCTTCCTCTGGTAGCTTTGTCCCAGAGGGGCACCTGCCAGATGCCAGCCAGAGCTCTCTATATGAAGTGTCTGTAGGCCCCTATTGGAGGGTGTCTCCCAGTCAGTATACACAAGGGGTCAGTGAGCCACTTGATAAGGCAGTCTGTCCCTTATCAGAGCTCAAATGCTGTATTGAGAAATCCACTGCTCTCTTCAGAGCTTCCAGGCAGGGATGTTTAGGTCTGCTGCAGCTATACCCACTATCACCCCTTTTCCCAGGTGTTCTGTCCCAGGACGGTGGGGGCTTTATTAGTAAGTCCCTGATGGGCTGCTTTTTTTTCAGAGATGCTCTGCCCAGCAAGGACATTTAGTGAGACAGTGCCTGCAGCTGCTGAGCTGTGTTGGGCTCAGCCCAATTCAAATATCCAGCAGCTTTGCTTGCACTGAGGAGTTGAAATCACCTACTTGAGCCTCAGCAATGCAGACGCCCCTCCCACCTTGGAGCTCGAATGTTTCAGGTCAAGCTCAGACTGCTGTGCTGACTGTGAGAACTTCAAGCCAGTGGATCTTAGCTTGCTGGTCTCCGTGGGGGAGGGACCTGCTGAGCCAGACCACTTGGCTCCCTGGCTTCAGCCGCCTTTCCAGTGTAGTGAATGGTTCTGTCTCGCTGGCATTCCAGCCACCTCTGGAATATGACAAAACTGCTGTGGCTAGCTCAGTTCCTGCCCAAACGGCTGCCTAGTTTTGTGTTAGAAACCCTGAGCCCTGGTGGTTATGTAGGTACCAGAGGGAATCTCCTGATCTGCAGGTTGTGAAGACCATGGGAAAAGTGCAGTATCTGGGCTGGAGCACAGAGAACATCCCCTAATGGCTTCCTTTGGCTAGGAGAGGGAGTTCCCTGGTCCCTGGTGCTTCCTGGGTGACGCGACACCCCACTCTACTTCGGCTCGCCTCTCCTTGAGCTGCACCCACTCTCCAACCAGTCCTAATGAGACGAACCCGGTACCTCAGTTGGAAATGTGGAAATCACCCACCTTCTGTGTTGATCTCCCTGGGGGCTGTGCACCAGAGCTGTTCCTATTTAGTCATCTTGCCCGGGCACCAAAGGCACTTTTTACATGGTGGCAGCAAGAGAAAATGAGGAAGATGCAAACACAGAAACCCCTGATAAAACCATTAGATCTCATGAGACTTGTTCACTACCATGAGAACAGTATGGGGGAAACTTTCCCCATGATTTAAATTATCTTCCACCAGGTCCCTCCCATAACACATGGGAATTATGGAAGTACAACTCAAGATGAAATTTAGGTGGGTACAGAGAGCCAAACCATATCATTTCTCAAGGAGCTTGTAATCATACACACCAGGAATTATAGTTCAGTGTTAAGAGGGGCAATAGTAGATAGAATACAGTATGATTGAATAGTGATGGAACAGAGGAAGGGATAAACTAGATATGGGGGGTGGCATTTGAGGTAGGAGGTGAGAGGAGGTAGAAATGCTTCATGGCAGAGGTGAACTCTGTGTTCAGTTTTATATGACAAGCACTTGTTTGCTGGGTACACAAGGTAGGAACACATTCCTAGCAAACGGAAATACATGAAAGTTGGACATATTTCAGAGACTAAGTGCGTTGGTACAGCTTGGGTGAAAAATGCCAAGTGTGGGAAGCAGTGAGAAATGAGGCACAAGGAATAAGCAGGGCCCTTCACTTAAGATAAAATGAGAGCCTGACTTAGTCCACTGGCAACAGGGACAGAAGAGAGAACAGGGCAGAATCAAGAAATATTTATGTGGTAGAACTAACAGGGTTGTGTGATTCTCTGGAATTAGAGGTGGAGAACAAAGGACAACTTGGGCAGGTCTCCAGATTCCTGATTTGAATGAGACAAATGGATAGATGTTGGCACTGGTAATAGAGAAAAGGTAGAAGGAGATAGGAGGATTCCAGTTAGTCTGTTCCTGGGGGGTTGGGGTTTGGGCAGCCTATCAAGGTGGCTCTTATAGAATATTTGCATTTGTAGAATATCAGATAGGATATTCAAGTGTAAAGATGCAGAAACTTGGTATAGAATTCTGGCTGAGATCAGCTCTTTATATTCATACTTTCTATGATGAAATAATCTTCTGTGATCTGACCTTGAAGATTCAGCATTTATAAAGGGATAGCAGGTTATACATGGAAGTTGTGTGTTGGCATTCATGCAAATGGAAACAAAATACCACTAGAAAAAGAAATTGAAGGATAAATGCAAAAGTAGATCATAGAGGGAATCATTAATGAGAAAATTGATAAATAGAAATAATGGAGAATATGAGTAAGTGCATTGTGAATAAAAATATTCATTATAGAATGGTACAGAGTGGCATATGGGTGTGTTGGGAAAAATTAGGGGTAGTAGTTGATATGCATATACACATATTTTTTTGCTTCATATTACTTAGATCTCATTATTTAGATTGAAGGGCACTACAGATACTTCTCCAACCACAAACAGCTAGAGTGTGACATTATACCTTAACTCTACTAATTCAGAAACTCCTACCAAAGTTGTTGAACGTGTAGGAAGAAATACAAAGTTCTAGAGAAAATGAATCATGAGTTTGTGATAACAAGGACAGAGCTAGGATTCCAGAGGCATCAAGTGCCTAGTGGAGATGGCACCCATGGCAGTGGGGGTCTTGTCTAGAAGTGCTATCCTATCTAGAATATTCAAGGGACCCTTACTTTCATTCTTGAATCACTTTTTAAACCTCATTCTTTAGCATTTTTCATCAATTCTATAAAATACCCAGTAGCCTTCCTATAAATTCTCTTGCTGGCTAAATTATCTGGAGTAAGTTTCTATCATTTGTTATCAAAATCTCTGACCATAACAGGTGGCACGTGAAAAAAAAGTGTACTTTACATAAAAATCTTGATACTGCTAAATCTCAAGAAGATTTTTACTGTCAAGAGTATATTTTAAAAGCTAAACATACTGGCGGGAAAAGACATTTTAAAAATACTTGACAATCAAAAACCAGCATCCTTTCAAGACTACATAAATATCCTTATTAAGGTGAGAATGAGAAGATGAGAAATTAACAGCACTGGGGTGCAATATGGTCTAGAAAGTAACCATGTGTTCTATCAGGCAATTGTGAGTCTATTCCCCTCTGAGACCTCCTGCCTCCAGCTCCCCAGAGGGGGACATGGTGAGAACATGATTCCAGGCTCCTGTCCCAGGGGGTAAGTCACCCACTTGTATGTTTCAGAGAGAGAAGAAAATAAAAGTAACCAATGATTTTCACCAGTTCACAGGCTGGTATGTGAGTCTTTACAAATCTGATATATGCAGAAATTTCATTTTTCCTCTTCCCAGTTCATAAAAATGAGCTCAAACCAATGTTTAAAACATTCAACCCTCACACCAAACCTCTCCTGCCAAGTAGTCTTGGAAATCTCAATGGCATTCTTATCTATCCATCAGCTGGAAAAGTGAATGGAAAAATATGTTTTTTTAAAGGAAGAAGGAAAAGTGCAATCATCTTGGCAGAAATATAATGTTTGAAGTCTGTCAGTTCTGTATTTCACTATGATAATCAAGATCACATATTTGAGTTCTGTTTCCATCCAAGAGGGGAGCAATTATGTATTTCTCTTGGAAGTCAGCATTCAAATTCCTTATCAGGGAAAATTCGGAAGTCATGTTTCCCACATATGGTATATTTTTATTGGCACGTGTACATCCAGGAGTGGGTTGGCTTGCAAAGTAAGGAGATATTTGCTCACTGGGCCTCTTTTATGTGTGGAGTGTATTTCTTAGAAGACCTGCAAGCCTCTTTGGTTGTATTTCTGCAGGATTCCATTCTCTATTCCATACAGTCTTGTCCTGAATAGAATTTTATATATATATATATATATATATATATATGTCTACACACATATATGTTGTGCAAAAAAATACCCTCTCCCCCTAACCCTCAGTCAATCTTTTTCTGGACTGAGCTGAAATCTGGCCTCCCTTAAAGATATGAACTTGAGGACTGCAATTGAGCAGAGGCATGTTTCAATTGAAGTCTGCTTATCCCCACTTCCTGCTCCCCATGATTCCCAAGGGAAATGGCACCAGAATTTAGGGCCTAGATTTGAGGAACTGAAATAAGAAGCATGGAAAATTTGATCATGAACTTTTATCTCCCAGACTTGTACCAGCACCGGGCATCGATAGTGATCTTTGTTAAGAAGGGGAAAACATCTCCACTGGAATCAATAAGAAGACCCATATCCTCTCTGCTTCCCTTCTAGCAGCCTTGGCTTATCCAGTCTGAGAATCATGTGTTCTCCCCAAGACGATAACTGCTCTTGTTCCCCAAGAGAAAGGTAGTTGTATATTAAAAGCAAACATACTGGGACCTTGCTGCATAATCACTTCCCCGAGAAAAAACAGCCAAGTTAGAGTAATTCAAAGGGAAGACTGAGCTATGTCTCATACACCTTGTGGCTGCCCTGAAGCCTGCTTTAAGCGATTTTTCAGCCTAAGCATATGGCCAGTGCTATTTTGTGTGATCCAGGACCACATGTATGTATGTGTGTGTTCTATACAGGTGCATATATAGAAATTTGGCTTTTGACATATTGTAGGCAATTTCTAATGAGCTACTCATAGCAATAAGGAATTTTGAGTAAGAAATCAGTTAAAATCTTCATTACTTAGGAAATGTCTTAGCAAAATAGCACACTAAAGTTTAAGAGAGAGTATAGTTTTGTGATTAAGAATTCAGATTCTGAATGACCTAAGGACACATTTCTCAGAATGTATTCCTGTTGTTAAATGATGCATAACTGTATTTAGTCCCTTGGCTCAGTGGGCTACAGAGTGGTACTGTGAAGCAAAGATTCAAGGTCTAGTCTTGTCAATTTTGGTATCACTGTATTTCTTGGCCAAAAGACTCTATTT